>NW_024511106.1:0-498 GCF_017590135.1 Pyrgilauda ruficollis
AGCTTTAAGGCCCCTTCCAGCCCAAACTGTCCTGTGATTCTGTGTTGATCCTATAAATACGTAAAGAGTACTCTGAGATGTGTGTAGTGTATCTATAACAATATAGTGAATATTATAACACAGTCTTTAAGTGAGTAGAACTAAAATGTTTCTACAGCATTATTTTTAACCTGTTCCATATCTTAAAATGGGAATAAGGAAAGGAAAGCTTCCCAACACTTTTGTAGCATCTCCTGAAGATTGTTTTTTCTTTTGATCAAATGTATACTCCAGAAGGATAGCTAATCTAGATGAACTAGGGCTAAAGAAAAAAATCTGGAATTAAGGTAAAAACTTCTAGAGAAAGCATCTCACTGTCTTCTTTTGTTTCTCAGTTACTCCAGGTGAAGGGGGAAAGCTGGGATCTGTTATTCTCATTTCCACATATGGCATGGCTACAGTATAGTCAATAAAAAAAGCATGAATGGTTTGATTACAAAAAATTTTGTATTCTGTTAG
>NW_024511107.1:0-498 GCF_017590135.1 Pyrgilauda ruficollis
AGTCTCTTTTTTTTCTTTTTTTTTCTTTCCCTGTTAGCAACAGCTATAAATGTCATCAACAGTACCAGCAGGAAACCTCCACAGAGGGTAGGATGTGAAGAAATAAGATGCTTGCTAGTTTTAGAAACCATTAAATTTGCCATTTCCACTGAACTCCTACAGTCACTCCTTCCTGCAAAGTTCAGGGACTCAAAAAATAAAAAAGCCATCCAAGCAGAGAGAGAAAGTGCCTCTGTAGCAGGGAACTGCCACCAGCCTCCCGTGGTGACACCCCAGCCCCACGGCATACACTGCAGGCAGCAGGGGAGGCCAAATTCCTCTGGGTCAAGAGGTTCACAAAGTGAAGACTAAGTCCTCTGTTCTCTCCCAAAAAATACAAGATGATTTCAGAGGAAAGACTGCACAGCCCAAAGGACCTTGTTCTCATGTTCCCATGAAAAATCTTCCAGCTCTGTCTTAGATGACAAAGAGAAAGGAGCACCTTTTTGGAAAGCTGCT
>NW_024511108.1:0-498 GCF_017590135.1 Pyrgilauda ruficollis
CAAACTTGTCAATACCTGTCTTGTGGTCTGTTACTTTCTGTGCAAAAATAATCTCTTCTGGTGAAAATTCTCTCTTGCAAGGGCCATTGACAGCGATTCATCCTATGGGTATTTAGTTAAAGAACATTTGAAATTTTCAGCTGAAAAAAAGGAAATTGATTGGAAAACCCTCTGAAAACTGGAAGTCAGTCAGCTCTTGGGCTGATAAATGAAAGCTTTGCCAGCTTTGTGTCTCACCAGGAGTACCAGTAAGGTACAAGGTTGTTCTTTGTCAGAGCCTTGATGTATGTGAGTGGTAGGAACAGAGCTTTGGACTGGTTAGGCATCAGAAATCCCCTCTGGAGAACCTGATCCATCTGTTTTCCCAATCTCTGCCTGGGTTCTGTACTTGGTTACGTGACTTCCCCTTGAGAACATTTCCTCTGAATATTGTTCATAAATATTTCCAAGAAACCAACAAACTATTGTTTGGCTTCTGTCTTTATTTTGTTGTCTTTT
>NW_024511109.1:0-498 GCF_017590135.1 Pyrgilauda ruficollis
CACCCCAAAATTGCCCTTTTTTGTCACTCCAAAATCATTTTTTTTGGGTCCCAAATCGCCTTTTTTTTCACCCAAAAATTACCTTTTGTCCCCCCAAAATCCCCTTTTTTGGGCCCCAAATTGCCTTTTGTCACGCCAAAATTGCCTTTTTTGGGCACAAAATCGCCCTTTTCTGCCTCCAAATTGCCTTTTTTGTGCCCAAAATTGCCCTTTATCTCACCCCGAAATCGCCTCTCTTCACACCAAAATTCCCTCTTTTCACCCAAAATCACCGTTTTTGGGCCCAAAATCGCCCCTTTTCCACCCCAAAATCCCCTTTTTCGGGCCCCAAATTGCCTTTTGTCATGCCAAAATTGCCTTTTTTGGGCACAAAATCCCTTTTTTTGGGCCCAAAATCGCCCCTTTTCCACCTCAAAATTACCTTTTTTGGGCCCCAAATTGCCTTTTGTCATACCAAAATTGCCTTTTTTATGCCCAAAATTGCCCTTTTCTCACCCC
>NW_024511110.1:0-498 GCF_017590135.1 Pyrgilauda ruficollis
AAGTGATGGACATCTTCCTGTACACATCAATTAATTGACTTAATTTCTGTATAATCAAGTTTTATATTGGAGTAATACTTTTTCTTCTCTTATTTTCCTCACAGATGCAGTGAAATTCATAACAACATCCACATATTAAGGTTTGATGCATCAATTTCCTTTGCAGGGAGCCAGTAATAGTGGCATCAAATGCCCATTCTTTAGTAAAATAAAAACATTCTATTGCTTTCAACATGTTAAGCTCCCCAAACAGACTTTAATGTGATTTATATGTATTGCTGTAACAATCACCAAGACACATAAATCAATACATAGTAAAGCATCTGTGATTTGGTGAGTGGTCTTTCTGTTCAACATTTTCTACAGTGCTGGTTAGTTATGCCTTTGTGCCTTCCTCAACATGACTGTTTTGTCTCACATGGTGACTGCAATGACAGAGATAATTAGCAGAGTTGCAAGTGTTTCTAATTACTTTATATCAGTTTTAGAGAATCCTAA
>NW_024511111.1:0-2085 GCF_017590135.1 Pyrgilauda ruficollis
AAAAAAATCCCAAAAAATCCCACTTAAGAAATTCTAAAGACTCACAAAAAATCCCATTGAAATGCCACGGAAATCCCATAAAGGTCCCTTTAAGAGTAGGGCGCCCCCTAGTGGACGTGAGGTTCTCACATCTGGGGAAGGGTCAGGGGAGACCCCAAAAGATCCCAAACCTCAAAAACCCCAAAAACCCGTAAAAAATCCCCCCAAAAAAATCCCATTTAAAAAAACTCTAAAAACTCCCCAAAAAATCCCACTGAAATCCCATAAAGGTCCCTTTAAGAGTAGGGCGCCCCCTAGCGGATGCGAGGTTCTCATATTTGGGGAAGGGTCAGGGGAGACCCCAAAAGATCCTAAATCTCAAAAACCCCCAAAAGCCGTAAAAAATCCTCAAAAAATCCTATTAAAAAAACCCAAAAACCTCCAAGAAACCCCATTAAAATCCCACTGAAATCCCATAAAGATCCCTTTAAGAGGAGGGCGCCCCCTTGCGGATGTGAGGTGCTCATAACTGGGGAAGGGTCAGGGGAGACCCCAAAAGATCCCAAACCCCAAAAACCCCCAAAACCCCCAAAACCCATTAAAAATGTTACAAAAATCCTATTTTTAAAAAGCAAGAAATTTTGGCGTCTCTTTGTGGAGTTTTGAAGTCTGAGGGGTTTTTGGGGCTGTTTTTGGGTTTCTCTGAGGCGATTTTGGGTTTCTCTGAGGGGAATTTTAGGGTTGGGGGCTTCTCGGGTTGCCGAGCCAGATTTTGGGGTGAATTTCAGCATTTTCGGGGTCTCTGTGGGGTTTTTGGGGCACATTTTGAGGTCTCTCCCCCTCCATGATCCACTCGCAGCTCCCGTTCACAGCGGAGTTCGGGCTGGAGAAGCTTCGTTTCCCACAAGATTTTGGGGTTTTTGAGGCCGATTTTGGGGTTTTCGTGGGCGCCGATCCCGATTTTGGGGTGAATCTGGGGGATTTCGGGGTCCCTCACCCTCGATGAGCCACTCGCAGTTGCCGTTGACCGAGTAGTTGCCGGGGCCGTCGGTGACGAAGCCGCGGGGTCCCCTCAGGATCTGGCGCTGCCCTTTGCAATCCCCGGCTCCCACCCGGGGGGGAACCCCCAAAAACACCCAAAAAAACCCCAAAAGCAGCGCCGGCAGCGCCCCAGGGTCCCCCATGGTTCCAGTTGGGGGGGGACGGAGCTGGAAGAGAAAATTTGGGGTTAAAAGGAGGGGAATTGGGGGTGGGAGGTGCTAAAGATGACCTAAAGCTCATAGGGGATCCCAAATCCCAAAGAAACCCCAAAACCCCACAAGGATACCCTCAAACACGCCAAAAACCTCACAAACACCCCAAAATACATCAAACACTCCTAAAACCCCCCTAAAATTTAACGGGATGCTCGAGACCCCACTCCCGGGATGCTGAACCCTCCCCCAGGACCCCCAAATCCCCTCAGTATCCCCAAAATCCCAAATGTCCCCAGATTCCCTCAGGATCCCCCAAAACCCCCTCATCCCCCTCACGACTCTCTCAGAACCCCCCCAAAACCCCTCATCTCCTCATGATCCCCTCACGACTCCTCACCATCCCCTCAGCACCCCCCAAAACCCCCTCATCCCCTCACGACCCCCTCACGCCGCCCTAAAACCCCTTAAAATCCCCTCATCGCCTCACGACCCCCTCAGCACCCCTAAAACTCCCTCATGACCCCCCAAAACCCCCTCAACCCACTCAAAACCCCCTAAAATCCCCTCATCTCCTCACGAACTCCTAAAACGTCCTCATCCCCTCACGACCACCCAAAACCCCCTCATCCCCTCACGATTCCCGCGTCTCCTCAGTCCCACCGGGCCCGCAGGGGTCCCGCAGGCCTCACGGGCTCTGCCAGGCCCCGCGAAGCAGCGGGGGCTCTGCGGGGCCGCTGGGGGAAATCCGCTAAGCGCCGAGAAGCGGCGGTAAAGTCGCGATAGAGCCGCGATAGAGCCGCGATAGGCGCGGCCCCTCCCCCCCTCACCCGCTGGCGGCGGCTCCTGAGGCGGCGGCGGCGGGAGGGGGCGGGGCCAGCGGAGGGGGCGGGGCAAAAAGAGGCGGGGAAAT
>NW_024511111.1:2110-6865 GCF_017590135.1 Pyrgilauda ruficollis
ATACCCCCCAAAGCCCCCAGACCCAAATACCCCCCAGATATCCCCCAAAACTCCCCCAAATCCCACAGCCCCAAATAAAACCCCCACCCCAAATACTCCCCCAGCCCCAAAATCCCTGAAGCCCCCAGCCCTTTGGGGCTGGGGGCTTCCTTTGGGGCTGGGGGCTTTGGGGGATATTTGGGTCTGGGGGCTTTGGGTGGTATTTGGGGCTGGGGGTTTTGGAGGAGTCTGAGGAAGTATTTGGGTCTGGGGGCTTTGGGGTTCCTGAATTTGGGGAGGGGTCTCAGGGTGAATTTGGGAACGGATCTCAAGGTTAATTTGGGGAGGGGTCTCTGCCCAGGGAGTCAGGGTTAATTTGGGGAGGGGTCTCTGTGATTTGGGTTAATTTGGGGAGGGGTCCCACAGTTAATTTGGGGAGGGGTTTCTGCCCAGGGGATCAGGGTGAATTTGAGGAGGGGTCCCGGTGTTAATTTAGGGAGGGGTCTCAGAGTGAATTTGGGGAGGGGTCTCTGGGTTAATTCGGGTAGGGGTCTCTGTGACTGGGGTGAATTTGGGGAGGGGTCCCGGGATTAATTTGGGGAGGGGTCTCCAGGACTGCCTGGCCAAGGAGTCGGTGATCCGGCCCGAGAACAACCAGGTGATCAACCTGACCACGCAGTACGCCTGGTCCGGCTGCCAGGTGCGAATTGGGTCTGGGGGCTTCCCGGCCAATTTGGGGAGGGGTCTCGGCTCGGAAATTTGCGGGGTTGAGGCTTTTTGGGGGTTTTTTTGGTGACTTTTTTGGGGCTTTTTGGGGCTTTTTTGGGGCTTTTTGAGGTCTGAAAACTCCAGGGCTTTTTGGGGAGTGGTCTCGGAGAATTTGGGGAGGGGTCTCAGGGGTCCTCAAGAATTTGGGGAGGGGGTCTCAGGGGTCTCGGAGAATTTGGGGAGGGATGTCAGTTCTCAAAATTTAGGGGGTTTTGGGCCTTTTTTGGGACTTTTTTTGGCTTTTTTTGGCATTTTTGGGGTCTAAAAACCTCCAGGTCTTTTTCGGGGAGGGGTCTCAGGGAATTTGGGGAGGGGTCTCAGGGGTCCAGGGGAACTTGGGGAGGGGTCTCAGCTCTCAAAATTTGGGGATTTTGGGGGCTTTTTTGGGGTTTTTTTTGCCTTTTTTGGGGTTTAAAATCTCCAGGTCTTTTTTGGGGAGGGGTCTCGGGGGTCGCAGGGAATTTGGGGAGGTGTCTCAGGAGTCACGGGATATTTTGGGGATGGGTCTCAGGGAATTTGGGGAGGGGTCTCAGCTCGAAATTTTGGGGCTTTTTTGGGGGCGTTTTTGGGGCTTTTTTGGGGTCTGAAAACTCTGAGCTTTTTGGGGAGGGGTCTCAGGGAATTTGGGGAGCGGTCTCAGGAGTCTCAGGATATTTTGGGGAGGGGTCTCAGGGAATTTGGGGAGGGGTCTCAAGGATCTGGGGATATTTTGGGGAGGGGTCTCAGCTCTAAAATTCTGATTTTTTGGGGCTCTTTTGGGGCTTTTGGGTTTTTTTTTTAGGCTCTTTTGGGGCTTTATTTTTCTTATTTTAGGGCATTTTTTGCGTTTTTTGGGGTATAAAAACTCCGGATTTTTTTTTTGGGGGGTGGTCCCAGGGGGGTCTCAGGTCTCCGAATTTTGGGTCTGGGGTCTCGGAGGCTGACCCCGCCCCCTCCCCAGGTGCTGCCGGGGGTCTCGGGGAGGGTCCTGAGCTGCTCCAGCGGCCGCAGCTTCCGCTCGGTGCGGGAGCGCTGGTGGTACGTGGCGCTCAGCAAGTGCGGGGTGAGTCGCCCCAAAAACCCCAAAAATCACCCCAAAAACCCCAAAATCACCCAAAAACCAACAAAACACCCCAAAATACCCCAAAACCACTCTAAAAACCCCCAAAATCACCCAAAATACCCCAAAATACCCCAAAACCGAGCACCTCCAGAGCTCGGTGCGGGAGCGCTGGTGGGACGTGGCGCTCAGCAAGTGCGGGGTGAGTCGCCCCAAAAACCCCAAAAATCACCCCAAAAACCCCAAAATCACCCGAAAAAACCTAAAACTATCCCAAAATCACCCCAAAAACCCCAAAAAACATCCCAAAATCACCCAAAATACCCCAAAACCGAGCACCTCCAGAGCTCGGTGCGGGAGCGCTGGTGGGACGTGGCGCTCAGCAAGTGCGGGGTGAGTCGCCCCAAAAACCCCAAAAATCACCCCAAAAACCCCAAAATCACCCGAAAAAACCTAAAACTATCCCAAAATCACCCCAAAAACCCCAAAAAACATCCCAAAATCACCCAAAATACCCCAAAACCGAGCACCTCCAGAGCTCGGTGCGGGAGCGCTGGTGGGACGTGGCGCTCAGCAAGTGCGGGGTGAGTCGCCCCAAAAACCCCAAAAATCACCCCAAAAACCCCAAAATCACCCGAAAAAACCTAAAACTATCCCAAAATCACCCCAAAAACCCCAAAAAACATCCCAAAATCACCCAAAATACCCCAAAACCGAGCACCTCCAGAGCTCGGTGCGGGAGCGCTGGTGGGACGTGGCGCTCAGCAAGTGCGGGGTGAGTCGCCCCAAAAACCCCAAAAATCACCCCAAAAACCCCAAAATCACCCGAAAAAACCTAAAACTATCCCAAAATCACCCCAAAAACCCCAAAAAACATCCCAAAATCACCCAAAATACCCCAAAACCGAGCACCTCCAGAGCTCGGTGCGGGAGCGCTGGTGGGACGTGGCGCTCAGCAAGTGCGGGGTGAGTCGCCCCAAAAACCCCAAAAATCACCCCAAAAACCCCAAAATCACCCGAAAAAACCTAAAACTATCCCAAAATCACCCCAAAAACCCCAAAAAACATCCCAAAATCACCCAAAATACCCCAAAACCGAGCACCTCCAGAGCTCGGTGCGGGAGCGCTGGTGGGACGTGGCGCTCAGCAAGTGCGGGGTGAGTCGCCCCAAAAACCCCAAAAATCACCCCAAAAACCCCAAAATCACCCGAAAAAACCTAAAACTATCCCAAAATCACCCCAAAAACCCCAAAAAACATCCCAAAATCACCCAAAATACCCCAAAACCGAGCACCTCCAGAGCTCGGTGCGGGAGCGCTGGTGGGACGTGGCGCTCAGCAAGTGCGGGGTGAGTCGCCCCAAAAACCCCAAAAATCACCCCAAAAACCCCAAAATCACCCGAAAAAACCTAAAACTATCCCAAAATCACCCCAAAAACCCCAAAAAACATCCCAAAATCACCCAAAATACCCCAAAACCGAGCACCTCCAGAGCTCGGTGCGGGAGCGCTGGTGGGACGTGGCGCTCAGCAAGTGCGGGGTGAGTCGCCCCAAAAACCCCAAAAATCACCCCAAAAACCCCAAAATCACCCGAAAAAACCTAAAACTATCCCAAAATCACCCCAAAAACCCCAAAAAACATCCCAAAATCACCCAAAATACCCCAAAACCGAGCACCTCCAGAGCTCGGTGCGGGAGCGCTGGTGGGACGTGGCGCTCAGCAAGTGCGGGGTGAGTCGCCCCAAAAACCCCAAAAATCACCCCAAAAACCCCAAAATCACCCGAAAAAACCTAAAACTATCCCAAAATCACCCCAAAAACCCCAAAAAACATCCCAAAATCACCCAAAATACCCCAAAACCGAGCACCTCCAGAGCTCGGTGCGGGAGCGCTGGTGGGACGTGGCGCTCAGCAAGTGCGGGGTGAGTCGCCCCAAAAACCCCAAAAATCACCCCAAAAACCCCAAAATCACCCGAAAAAACCTAAAACTATCCCAAAATCACCCCAAAAACCCCAAAAAACATCCCAAAATCACCCAAAATACCCCAAAACCGAGCACCTCCAGAGCTCGGTGCGGGAGCGCTGGTGGGACGTGGCGCTCAGCAAGTGCGGGGTGAGTCGCCCCAAAAACCCCAAAAATCACCCCAAAAACCCCAAAATCACCCGAAAAAACCTAAAACTATCCCAAAATCACCCCAAAAACCCCAAAAAACATCCCAAAATCTTTGGCTTTTTTTGGCATTTTTGGGGTCTAAAAACCTCCAGGTCTTTTTCGGGGAGGGGTCTTGGGATATTTTGGGGAGGGGTCTCAGGGAATTTGGGGAGGGGTCTCAGGGGTCCAGGGGAACTTGGGGAGGGGTCTCAGCTCTCAAAATTTGGGGATTTTGGGGGCTTTTTTGTTTTTTTTTGCCTTTTTTGGGGTTTAAAATCTCCAGGTCTTTTTTGGGGAGGGGTCTCGGGGGTCGCAGGGAATTTGGGGAGGTGTCTCAGGAGTCACGGGATATTTTGGGGATGGGTCTCAGGGAATTTGGGGAGGGGTCTCAGCTCGAAATTTTGGGGCTTTTTTGGGGGCGTTTTTGGGTTCCGATCTCAGGATATTTTGGGGAGGGGTCTCAGGGAATTTGGGGAGGGGTCTCAAGGATCTGGGGATATTTTGGGGAGGGGTCTCAGCTCTAAAATTCTGATTTTTTGGGGCTCTTTTGGGGCTTTTGGGTTTTTTTTTTAGGCTCTTTTGGGGCTTTATTTTTCTTATTTTAGGGCATTTTTTGCGTTTTTTGGGGTATAAAAACTCCGGATTTTTTTTTGGGGGGTGGTCCCAGGGGGGTCTCAGGTCTCCGAATTTTGGGTCTGGGGTCTCGGAGGCTGACCCCGCCCCCTCCCCAGGTGCTGCCGGGGGTCTCGGGGAGGGTCCTGAGCTGCTCCAGCGGCCGCAGCTTCCGCTCGGTGCGGGAGCGCTGGTGGTACGTGGCG
>NW_024511112.1:0-498 GCF_017590135.1 Pyrgilauda ruficollis
GGCCACGCCCACAAAGCGCCTCCCCATCGTAAACCACGCCCCCTTCAAATGCCCTCCCTCGACGCAGCCGTAAGGGGCGGGGGCATGTCGTGGCCACGCCCACAGACCACATTTCCATCACAAGCCACGCCCCCTTTGTGCCCTCCCCGTCGCAGAGGGGGCGGAGTCTGTACTGACCACGCCCTCCCTGAAGCACCGCCTTCATTATCATAAGGGGTGGAACTTACGTTTGGCCACGCCCCTCCAGGCCCCACCCCACCCCAGGTCGTGGTTTATTGGTCACGTCCATTTCCGGTGTATAAAGCCACGCCCTCTTCCGGCCACGCCCCTAATCGCCACGCCCACTCTTAGCCCGCTCCCATTGGCTGCCTGCCGGCACGTGAGGCTTGGCCACGCCCCTTTCTCCAGGTGGGAAAAGCCCCCAACCCCCCCAGACCCCACAGACCCCATAGAGAGCCTATAGAGACCCCTCAGACCCCTATAGAGACCCCATAGAGA
>NW_024511113.1:0-498 GCF_017590135.1 Pyrgilauda ruficollis
TAATGTGGATAACGTTCCAGCATCTGGGAGAAGCGCTAAGAGAAGCAGAGCAGAGCGGTAAGTGCATCATTCATAAGCACCAGCTTCTTTAACAAATGTGGCTCCTTATTACGCTCATGAATTATCCATGGAGGAATCACAACTCCTGACGGTGTTCAGCACTCACAGTTGCTGGGTTCAGCCATGTGACCCTGCCCGGACCAGGCACCGGCGCCGCTCTGGAGCTGATTCCATTTGGATGGGATCATTCTGGCTGGCCAGAAAGCATGGCTGCTCCTGACTGGCTGATTATTCCGACAGCTTCAGCCTCGATGTAAATCTCTCAGCTGTGAATATTTAGTTGTAAATTTGATGTACAGTTTCTGTAAGCTGGTAAAAGTTCACCTAGACTGGCAAAACTGTTATTGAGCTAAAAGACCCCACCCACTCAAAACACAAATCTAGTAAATCTCCTGGAATATGGAAGGGAGTAGAGGCAAAACACTATTGGCAGCATTT
>NW_024511114.1:0-498 GCF_017590135.1 Pyrgilauda ruficollis
GATTTGGGGGCTGAGAATTCCCAATCTGGGAGGGATTTATTGGGGCTTTTTTTGGGATTTTGGGGAATTCCCAGTCCCAATCCATGGGAGATTTTTAGGGCTGAGAATTCCCAGTCTGGGGGGGGATCTTTTTGGGATTTTTGTGGGATTTTTGGGAATTCCCAATCCCAATCCAGGGGGGATTTTTGGGACAGAATTCCCAATCCGGGAGGGATTTTTGGGCCTGAGAATTCCCAATCCGGGAGGGATTTTTGGGGCTGAGAATTCCCAATCCGGGAGGGATTTTTGGGCCTGAGAATTCCCAATCCGGGAGGGATTTTTTGGGTGTTTTTTTGGGATTTTTGGGAATTGCCGATGCCTCTGGCAGCCCCTGGACGAGACCAGCCAGATGAGCGATCTCCCGGTGAAGGTGATCCACGTGGAGAGCGGGAAAATCCTGACGGGCACCGACGCGCCCAAGGCCGGGCAGCTGGAGGCCTGGCTGGAGATGAACCCGGG
>NW_024511115.1:0-498 GCF_017590135.1 Pyrgilauda ruficollis
GGGCCAGTGCCAGGAACCTTCTGCTGGTACCATGCAAAGTATTTTTTGGGATTTCCTTCTGAGCAGTTGATTTTAACAGTCTCTCCCACCTTGGCTGACATCTCGGGTGGCTGACTCAGTGATGCTGCCTGGACCAGGGAACCTGGAGAGGGAGAGGAGAGAGGGGAGAGGAGCTCAATCAGTGTCCCCAGGTACACAGACCTGCCTGGACAAGATCACAGGGAATCCAACAGTCAGACATGGACATGGTCACAGACATTTGAGAAGCAGAGCCCAGCCAATTGCTGAATGGCTGCACAAGCAGCTTTGGCAGCACAGAAGGACCAGGCCCTCAGTACCAAGTGGCTGTGTGGCTACACCATGAGCTGCCAGGAGGGAGAAACCAAAACCTTTGCCCTGTTTTTTAAGTCTCTGTCACTTTCTGTTACTCACTGTTACCTCACACCATAGTTGCTGCTGCTGCTGCCTTCGTAGCTACCACAGAAATAGACAGCCTCG
>NW_024511116.1:0-497 GCF_017590135.1 Pyrgilauda ruficollis
TTGTTTTGTTCTGTTTTGTTTTGTTTTTACTTTCTTTATTTTGTGTTTGTTCAAGAAACAAGACCATTAGCATTTTACACTAGCCTTTTGGTAGGCCATCTGCTTCTGTGAGAACTGTGCTGGAGTCCTGGATCTGCTCAAGATGAGGGATACGTAGAGGAAACATAAGCTAGACAGTGTTGCAGGGTTTAGAGCCTGAAATGCTGTGCTCCAAGAGGGCAGAAAGGGCAGGACTGTGTGAAGACACGCAAGGGGTACTGCCTTATTAAAACTATCAATATGAAAATAGCTTACAGAAAGCTTGAGCCACCCATCCATGTTTCATCAGCTGGGCAGAATGTCCCCCCAGGGCGCAGCACGCTCCCGCAGCCTTGCAGGTGCAGCTTTGCAAGGGGAGCTGCGTGGCCACCTCTGTGGCTCTGAGAGCCAGAGACGCAGGGTGCCCGATCTTCAGCTGCCTTCACCTGCTATCCATTCGCAGCCTCTGACCATGCACA
>NW_024511117.1:0-497 GCF_017590135.1 Pyrgilauda ruficollis
CTTTACCTGGAATGTTGGGTTGCCTTTCTGTGGAATGTTGGATTGCCTTTGTGTGGAATGTCTGAAACGCAGCAGTGGGGACAAAATGAAACTTCAGGGATGCTGCAGCTCAGCTGAAGCCTGGAAGCTGCAGCTCTGGAGCTGTCTGGGTGGGTTTCCCTGCAGGTGGACGAGCTGTGTGCCCCCGGTGAGGTGCGGCTGGCGTCCACGCGCCGCTGCGCCGTCCCCGAGCGCCACGACTGCGCTCCCGCCTGCGGGCCAGCGGGAGGGGAGCTCCACGCACAGCTGGGCATGTGAGTCACACAGCCAACACAAACCACCAGGCTGCAAGGGACCTTCACGATCATCGAGTCCAACCCAGCACTGTGCCTTGGTTTAGGGCAAATTTGGGAGGAAACTTCTAATGCGTTTTTTTCCTAGAAAGCAAACACAAGAAAAAGAAAAACCGCAGACTAGGGAGTTTCTCTGCTTCAGCTAGCTAAAACTAAGTAAAAGCA
>NW_024511118.1:0-497 GCF_017590135.1 Pyrgilauda ruficollis
CCACCAAAACCCAAACAACCAAAAAACACCAAAGCAAAACCAAAACCTCTACAAAAATTTGACCAAGAAGAAGCTGGTCAAAACCATGCACATGTTCTTGATGGTTAATGCTTTCCTATCCGTAGTATTAGAAAGACAAGACTGGAAGACTCCCTGGCACCTCAGAAATTCCCAGCCACCAGCAGCAAGGTGTTGTACATGCCTCACACCCAGGGTCAGTATCTGTAAAAATAGTTTTCAGTCCTCTCCTCTTGTTGGAGAGCTCAAGTGTGTTATGATTACATGGAGCATCCTGACAGACTGATAGCTGCGTGAACACGTGTGACAAGATCCTGCAGCAGTCATGGTGGTCCAGCAGTGCCCGGTGCAATGCCAGCAGTGCTGGAAGAATCTTGTCTAGGATCACATTTGTCATTTCTCTCACTGCCTCATGCACTGATGGTTCAGAGTCATCCACTGACAAACTAATACAGAGGTTTGTTTTCTTTTTTTTTTTT
>NW_024511119.1:0-497 GCF_017590135.1 Pyrgilauda ruficollis
TGAGGGGGATTTGGGGGGGTCTGGGTGATTTTTGGGGGGATTTGGGAGAAATTTTGGGGGATTTAGGGAGGGTTTGCAAGGTCCTGGAAGGTTTTGGGGACATTCTGGGTGGGTTTGGGAGGATTTTGGGGGGATTTAGGCGAGTCTGGGGGGCTCTGGGGGGATTTGGGGAGGATTTTGGGGGTCCGAGGGGAATTTTGAGGAGGTTTGGGTGGAATTTGGGAGGATTTTTGGGGGTCTTGAGGGGTTTTTTTAGGTGATTTTGAGGAATTTTAACCAAATTTTTGGACTTTTGGGGGTCCCCAATGCCCCCCCCTCAGAGCCCCCTCCCCGAATTGTGGCGCTGCTGCACCAGGACCTGCACCCCCCCCCAATTTTGGGGGCTCTCGGGGGTCTCGCCCGGGCCCAGCTGATCCTGGGGGGGCCCCCCGAGACCCCCGGAGCCCCCCGGAGGCTGAGGCTGCTCAGGGACCCCCAAAAAGGGGGGGGACCCCTCC
>NW_024511120.1:0-497 GCF_017590135.1 Pyrgilauda ruficollis
AGAAGCAAAACTCAGAGAATGGAAAAAAGATCTTGTACTATGCAGACAGTTACGTTCTTCCATTTAAAAGTGTTTTTTAAAAAGACTGCCTGAAAGGCTTAGAAAACTGTATGCTCCCCATGGCATGTTATTCTTCCACATAGCAAACAACAGGAACTTTCTACCCATTTGTATTCACAAAATCTCCTCAGCCTGAAAATCTGTCAAGGAGCTGCACTGAACTGCACAGGGACTGTACTCTTTGGCAGTATTTCCTGGTGGTAACTGACCCCACTCAAGTGCTTCATTGTTTTATTGTGTCATCATAGAACAATTTCTTCCCACTGCTAAGGCAGTAAATACAGCTTCCATTGTACTACAGTAGAAGTGTTAGAACATATGCTGTGAAAGCTGAAGGGATAAGAAAGATAGGAAGTGTCTGGACAGCCTTAGGTCTCACTCGCACAGCACAGCTGCAGTTGCCAAATTAAAAATCTTTATGCTTGCAAATCAGAGAA
>NW_024511121.1:0-497 GCF_017590135.1 Pyrgilauda ruficollis
AAAAAAAATAGGAAAACATTCTAAAATACAGTAAATTGAAAATACAAAAAAGTATGTTACCTGCCAAAGATTGGGTTGAGGGTATTAGGCACATAATGATCTCTGTCTTCAATCACTTTTTTACTCAAAGTTATTTTTATGTAAGGATCGCACTATTCAAAATAAGAAAAAAAGAACATCGTTAAGACACAGTTATCAAGACTAACTTTATGAGAGCGCGGGAGGGCAGGGCTCACCAGCCCGTTGTTGTCCTGGGGCTGCAGCTGCAGGGCTCGCACGATGTAGATGCGCACGATGCACTCCTGGGGGCCGCTGTCCGGCAGCTCCCGGAACTGCCGCGGCGGCGCGGCCACCGCCGGGTCGTCCGGCAAGGCGTAGATCTTAAACGAGCCCTGAAAAACAGCGCACGGGCTTGGCCAGAGGGATGCAGGAAAGGCACTCTGCTCAGTCTGGTTTTCCTTATTTATCCTACACATACACACTCTATATGTGGCCAT
>NW_024511122.1:0-2757 GCF_017590135.1 Pyrgilauda ruficollis
TGGAGATTGCACATATCAATTAATGATCAGGAAAAATAATGTAAACAGTAGCTAAAAAATTATTTTTCACTGTCTTTTAAAATAGAATATATTCAGTTTGAATACACTCCTGAAATCTGTCTAATTAACCACAAAAGATTTGAAAACTGAAATCAAATTATTCCCAGAGGCTTGGCTTGTTAAGGGGTTCTGAATGTTAATGAGCCCTGGGACACTGAATTCCTGCACTGAAGAGCTGCAGGCTGAACAAGCCTCTGGAGCAGTGAAATCCAGCAGCAGCCTCCAAGGTGCTGAGGATGTCAGCAGCCCCCACTGAGGCCATCCCTGCCCAGAGACCGTGGGGGAATGGGCAGACAAGGAGAGCGTCCCTGGGGCTGGGCCAGCAGAACTCAGAGGCACCAGCGGCTCCAGCTGGGAAATGGAGTGTGGAATGGGGCTGGGAAAGCCCTGCCTGGGCTGTGCCAAGCAGGACAGACAAACCCTGACCCCCATCCACTAAAAAACTCTCTCAAGGAGACATTTAAAAGGAATTACAATTGTTTGTGTACTCTGAGTTGGATGTACTGGAGAAATACCAACAAGAGATTTTCAGGAGCTCAAAACAACAAAAAAAACCTTTTACTTGTAATTGCAGAAAATCAAAGAAACTTCAGCAAAAGGTTTAATATGACATTCAATCAAAAATAAACACTTCTCAAAGCATTGACTTGGCCCATTCAACTTCACCAACTCTAACCCTGTTAAATTTTAATAAACTCAAAATTTGCAAGAGGAGGGAATTAGAAGAAAACACAGAAAGAGAGAAAGACAAAAAAGATTCAGAGAAGCACACACACAGCTACCAACTCCTGCATTCCAGTGGTGTTCAGATGGAAATTCCAGGAGGAGGTACGGCCAAGATGTGTGCTTGCCTTGTGGTCAGCCTTCAATACCCCTTGGTCTTCCTGGGCCCTTCCCCCAGGTGGGACTTGGGCTCATTTGGTCACTCAGGAGCTGGGCTGGGGCTCCAGAGGTGGCTGTGGAGCATCCAGACTTGTTCTGTGGACCGTCCTATGGGAACAAACCCTGGATATAAGGAAATTTTTTGGTGAAATCCAAATTCTGCCCATGTATGCCTGGAGGAGAAGGACAGTTATTTTCCATGGCAAAGGAAGAATGGATCCCCAGTGTTTCAGCAGCAGATCAGAAGAGACCCTCAATGTTCCAAGGTCAGCTGGACCAGTCAGGCAGCCCATGGGAAGCCAAACCAGCCAGGCCTGTTCCATGTTCCCTGGATTTTATGGGACCCCCATAGTGTCACAATGGCCCCTAGGTTCCAGAAAGCCCCGCAGTGTCACAATGGTCCCAGAGATTCCATGAGGCCTTGCAGTGTCACAATGGTTTATATGGTTCCAATGGCCCCACAATGCCACATGACTCCTCTGTTCCATGAGCCCTGCAATGTCACAATGGACCTTTGGACCCTGGGGTTTGCAGTGTCACAATGGTCTCGTGTGGCTCCACAGTGTCACAATGGACCACTGATGACACGAGGCCCCTCTGTGTCACCCTGGAGCTTTGGTTCCATGCAGCCCTGCAGTGTCACAAAGGCCTCTTGGTTTCACAAGGCCCCGCAGTATCACAATGGTCCTCTTGGTTCTGTGGGGACCCCCAGGGTCACAATGGTCTCACTGGTTCCATGAGGCCTCACAGTGTCACAATGCTTTGCTTATTCCCTGAGGCCTCATAGAGTCACAATGGTCTCCATGATCCCATGAGTCCCCTCAGTGTCACAATGGTCTACTTGGTTCCATGGTGCGTCAAAGTGTCACAATGGCCCATTCGTTCCATGAGGCTGTGAAGTCTCTTAATGGTCTCTCCATGATTCCATGAGGCCTTGCAATGTCACAATGGACCTTTGGCTCCATGGAGTCTCACAGTGTCACAATGGACCCTTGGTCCCATGACACTCCAAAGCATCATATTGGTCTCCATGGCTCCATGGAGACCCACGTTGTCACAATGTCCCATTGGTTTGATGTGGCCTCTCAGGGTCACAATGATCCCTGCATTCCATGGAGCCAAACAGCGTCAGTATGGCCCCCTTGGTTCCAAGAGGCCCAACAATGTCACAGGGCTCTCCATGATTCCATGAGGCCCCACAGTGTCACCATGGTCCCTTGGTCTCACAGGGCCCCACAGTGTCACCATGGTCCCTTGGTTCCATGGGCCCTGTGCTGCTGCATTCCCCCCTCCCCTTCTCAGGCCGCCCTGCCAGCTGGGAAATGCTCCTTGGTCCTCGGCCTTGGCCAACAGCCCCTGGGCTCAGCTCCTCTGCAGCTCAGCACAAACACTGTCTGCACCAGCTCCTGCTTTCTGTAGGAGCAGCCCTGGGAACTGGTTTTGTTCCCTCAGAGGCACAACATCCCTGTTCTCACAGTGCCAAAGAAAGCTGTTGATGCCGAGTGCGGCCAGGATGAACCATTGCTGGGACTGCAGCCCCTCTCTGGGGCCCTACAAACAGCGCTCCAAAAGGAGCCCTTGGAGCTCTCCTGGGCCAGCGACTCCCTCTGAGCGGGGCCTCTCCCAGCCGGGAACTCTCCCGTTTGCTGCACTCGGGGATCCTGAACAACGACGGAGCCTGGGCCGATCCCCCCACTCCTCCAGGCTCAACCCTTCACCCGCTGGGGAGATGCCAAAGCATCCCCAGGGAGCATTTCCTGCCCTCAGGGGAATTTCTCACAGGTGCCTGGCACTGACTCTGTGTGTCTGTGTGCA
>NW_024511122.1:5428-7321 GCF_017590135.1 Pyrgilauda ruficollis
CTACGGTGTCCCTGCCCTGCGCCTCTGTCCCTGCAGGCTGTCGTCATCCCCCGGCTGCCCCACCTGGCTGGCCCCTTCCTTTGCTGACAGCTCTGCCTCCTGCCTGCCTCTGCCTGCCCACACAAAGCCTTGGGCTGCTCCAGGCTCCTTCTGGGGGATGTGTTGCACCACAGCCCTGCCCTGGGAGGGAAATTCCTTTCTCCTGGTGTCCAGTCTGAGTCTCCCCAGCTGCCCTTGGTGCCATTATTGCCTTCTCATGCTTATGTTCTCTATGAAGAAAAGTTCCAGCCTCTCTGAAACCACCCTTCAATCCCTCTCAGGCTACTCCTGTCCTGTCCTCAGTCTCCACACCACTGAGCCCAGAGCCATCAGCCTCCTCCTGCTGATTATGTGACAAGGCCTCCAAACCCCATCTTGGGATATTTTTGGGTCTTCTCCAAGTGTGTGAAAATGGAAAAAGTAGTGGTCAAAGATATTTTCTCCCAAATATTGCAGTGACAGAACAAGAGTCAATATCTTTAAACTGAATGAGGGTGGATTTACATTTGTTAGAAGGAGGAAATATTTTACAATTATGAGAGTGGCACAGAATTGCAACTGTTTTTCCAGAGAAGGGGATTCCCCATCCCAGGAATGCTCCAAGAGCAGGAGCTTTGTGCCACCTGACCCAGTGAGACCCCCTCATCCCCAAGGACAGAATTCCTGTTGTGTGGGTTCCCTTATGTGCTGGGTGCCCTCACAACGCTTCTGGCCAGAATGTCTGCTGAGGGCAGCCAGGCTGCTGCAGGGGCAGTGACCTCACAGCCATCACCATGGCAGCCCTGTCCCCTGGGCCTGGCTCTGCCCTTTCCTCTGCCCCTGCCTTGTCTCTGCTGGCATGAAGAGTTTTGTCATGAATGTCTTGTCCCCAAGGTGCTGGGGCCAATGGCTTCCCAGGCAGGCTCTGGAGCAGAAGTGGCTTTTCAGAGCCCAGGCAGAAATGAGCCCTGGGGCAGCAGCTCTGCAGTGCTGGCCACCAGGCCGGGCTGCCAAGGGAGGCTTCTGGCCATGCCCTGCAAGCAGCTGCTGCTGCCAAGGTGCCTTTGGTGCCTCAGGCTCTGCCTGGCACAGCTCCCAGCACGGCACTCTGCCCTTGTGCCCGAGGCCTTCCCTGTGCTGGGGCTGGCCTGGGGCTTTTCCTGCAGCGGGACCTGCCCTGCTCCTGGCACAGGAAAGGCAGTTCCTGCTGGAGCAGGAGGCTCTGCCTGCACTGGGCTCCAACAACACGTTCACTTCCAAATTGCTTCCTAGAGCAGAATATTCTAATAAATGTTATAGCTCCTGTACTGTGGAGTAAATAAATCTGGGTAAGATCCTTCCATCTAATCATCATCAAAATCAATCAGAGATGTATTTAAAGAAATTTATCTGTTAGTCCATCCTTAATCCTGTGGGACAAACTGCATTAAGGTTCAATTCCACCTGTCCAACCTTTACACCTTTGAAACAATCTGGGGCTGGGATGGGATCCAGCTGCTCCCAGTCTCCTCTCTTAGAAAGAATTTTAGAAGTCATGGGGTCCTGCAGGGTTTTGAGGATCCATGGTGGCTGTTGGGTGTCATTTCTCCACCTCATCACTCAGCAGGAATTTCTCCAATAAAGAAATAAAGCTTTTGCCTGAAGCTCCCACTGTGCCCATGGCAGGAATCCCTGTGAGTGTCTGGGACATCCCGACTCTTTGGCAGCCTGGGGACTCCTGGGATGTCACCGTGGAGTCCCCGTGAGTGCCTGTGACAGATCGGTGCCTTTGCAGCCCAAGATCCCCTGGGATGTCACCATGGAACGGCTGTGAGTGCCTCTGAGCACAGGGCTCTTTACCATGCCCAGAAACCCCTGGGAGGTGTCCATGGAGCC
>NW_024511122.1:8046-9804 GCF_017590135.1 Pyrgilauda ruficollis
GGGAGGAGACAACCTGGGTAGAACCACTACACAACCACAGGGGCGAATGGAACAAACCAACTTACAATATACAACTTAGCATAACTAAGAACCTGAAAAATAGTAAACAATCTCCATATTGCATTCTACTTTAGCACAACACAGGCACAGCAAGAGAGGTAAGAATTATGTTTTCCTTCTTCTCTGCTTGTCTCAGAGCTTTGAACATTCACATGTTCAAAAGGCATGTGAATACCACACTCAGGGAGAGAGAGAGTCCCTTTCCTGTCCCTCAGGCAAAGACCTGAGGTGGAAGTGAATGTGATGACAGGGCCATGGCCAGACCCTCATGTTCTTCAATCCCACACCATGTCATTGGCAGGGGCAGGAAAATTAAAAGATGTCTTCCCACCATGGGTCACAGGGCTCTTTCCAATATGGGTCCTCCAATGGGGGAAGAAGCTGGAGCAGTTCATCAAGCTCTTCCTGCAGCTGGGGCACTGGCAGGACATCCCTTACTGGTGACTCCTGGCTGGTCAAGTCAGAGCACTGGGTGAAGCTCTTCCCACATGTGGGGTACTCGTAGGGCCTCTCCCCAGTGTGGATGCGCCGGTGCCTGATGAGGGTGACGTTCTGCTTGAAGCCCTTCCCGCAGTCAGGGCAGCGGAAGGGCCTCTCATCTCTGTGAATCTGCACATGCCGGCGGAGATTGGTGCTGGTCTGAAACCTCTTCCCACACGTGAGGCACTCGTAGGGCCTCTCCCCGGAGTGAATGAGCTGGTGCCTGATGAGATGGGAGTTGCGCTTGAAGCCCTTCCCACAATCAGGGCAGTGGAAGGGCCTCCCTTCTGTGTGAATCCGCTGGTGCAGGAGAAGATCTGAGCTAATCCGAAACCTCTTCTGGCACTCAGGACACTCATAGGGCCTCTCCCCGGTGTGGATGCGTTGGTGGGTCACAAGGGTGGATCTGTAGCTGAACCCCTTCCCACACTCCCCACACATGTATGGCCATTCCCCAGTGTGGATCATCTGGTGGCTGATCAGGGTGCTGCTCTGCCTGAAGCTCTTCCCACACTCCAAGCACTTGTAGGGATTCTCCCCATCAAGAAGCTGCTCATGGGCCACCAGCTCTGACCTCTGGCTGAAGCTCTGTCCACCTTCCTGGCCCAGGGTGGGTCTTTTCTCCTCAGAGCACCCTGGGCTGGGTTTGCAGCCCCTCCTCCTGTGGGATCTCTGGGGCTTTTCTTCCCTATTGTATTCCTGTGCTGTGGAGCCACTCAAAATGGCCTCTGCTATGAAGTTGTGCCATGGGGCTTTGTCCTCCCTAGTCTCCATCCTCAGCTGCTTGTCTGGGGGAGGAAGGACAGAAAGAGGATAGGATATGCCTTCGTGCCAGAGGGAAAGGGAAGGAGATGCCCCCAGTTCATCCGTGGCAGGACAGCATTGCCAGTGGTGTTGTCCTGCAGTCAGGGGCCATGCTGGGCTGAGTGATGGAGCAAAGGAAAGGGGAAATGGGGCACTGGCTTCCTCCTCACCTGCCTGGTGGTCCCAGGGCATCTTCCTCTTCCTCGCAGCCTTCTCCTCCATCTGGCGGTGGTTTTGGGATGGGAAATTCTGTCTTGGGAAGAAAACAAGAGATGAGTGCATTGAGTTTTGCATTGGTTTGAGGATAATCCAGGGGGCGAGTCTATGCCAGAATTACAATTTAACAAGAAAATTAAGATCAAGGCAATGATACAGAAACACTGCCTTAAACTGACAGAGTCAGGATATAACCTG
>NW_024511122.1:10024-13970 GCF_017590135.1 Pyrgilauda ruficollis
ATATCCAGGTAGGAATTCTTGGCTCCTCCCCCTGGGCGGAGCATCCCACAATGGGATGATGTCATTTTATCAGTCCTGCAGGGACACTCAATGGCCCATGAACAGAAGAGAGCCCCTGCAGGGCGTTATCAGGGCTGAGTCATGGCAGAGATAAAGAACACTGCCCCGCCTGTTTAGAACAGTTCATGGAGATGGGGATGGAAAACATGCTTTTGGTTACATCTTACACTGTAACCTGAAACAGTGGGGTAATCTCTGCTTGGGGGGTGAACACCACCCCCCTTACCCAAACTGGCTCAGGTGTAAAACCCCCACCCCAGGAAGGCCACACACACAGGGGACAATGTCACACTTGCCCTGCCCCAGGGGAGGTCTCTGTCCCTGTCACTCCCTTGTTGTCCCCCCCTTTTTCTCTTTCTTTCCATCTCTCTCTCTACCTCACATTTACTGTTCAATAAAATCCACTTTGTATCTGGTCTTGTTAGCACCATAATTGGTGTAGTGGCATTTCTCTAACAATTTTCTTAACCAGAATGTGAGTTTTTTGGCACAGTGAGTGTAGGCACTGTTGTCTGACCCCAGATGCCTTTGACAACAGCATTGTTCCTTTCTCTGAGGATGTTGTGGCTTTTTCTGGAGGAACTCTTGGAAACTTGGACGCAGCTTCCTCTGAGGGACTTATGGGAGAACTGGTGAGGAAAATGGCTGTTGTGGGTGACCAGTGTTAAGAAAAATGTTTTGTAGTCCTTCCTTGAAAAGTTTGTTCAAATCACTGGAGGAAAGGGAGCAAATGATACTAGGGAAACTAACAAGGTTCATTCACCCCACGGTGAGGAACACAAGTCTTCTAGAAGTCCTACAAGAAGCCCAGCTCAAGGAGCTTAATTCCCAAATAACGCCAAATTCACAGGCTTGGAGGCTATGCCAGATGTCGGAATCATTATTCTCTATGTCCCTGTCACCTTTGTGACCGATCCACAGAGGTTTCCCTTCCTTTTAATAATCTGTATTGGGCCAAATTTCCACTTTTCTTTTTTCTAAACCTTCCAGCAACTGAGCTGGAGCTGTGCAGGAGCCAATGAGACTTGGATTTACCACAGAATTGCTTCTATTGTCAGTTTATTAATGTTTGGGATTTGTTTGCGTTTTCATCACATGTGACTTGTGGGAAGAGCAAATATTCCTCAAGGCATTTAATGTATTGTTAACTTTGATTTCTGCCAAGTATATTTTGTCCAGTGTCCAGGGGATGCTCAAGGGGTCTCTGTGCCTCTCACCATGGGGAATGCTTGGGAGGGGCTTGGGGGAATTTCGTCCCTGTCCCTGTCACCCCAGGCCATTCCCCAGGGTGTTTCCATCATTCTCACCCCAGGGAATGCCTTGGGGGGTCTCCCTCCCTCTCACCCCTGTGCCAGAGGGTGCTTGGGGCAGTCTCTGTCCCTCTCAGCCCAGGGGATGCTCATGACCCCTCCCAAACATCATCGAGCTCAGAGGGACAGAGACACCCCCAAACCCCCAGAAGGGCTGAACCTGGGATCATGCTCATACCCCCATTCATCTGTTTAGCCCAGAAATGAGTTCTGCACCTTTAGGGCTGGTTCTGAGAGCAAAGGGAGGGCAGAAGAAGCGAGCAGTTTGTTTTAAAAACTGCACTTACTCCTCCACATTCCGGCTCCTGGACAGACAGATGTCAGGACAGGGCTCTCCTTTGCTTTTAGTTAGATTTTAGCTCTCTGAGGCAGATAAGTTCCCTGGACTGTGATTTTTCTTTTTACTTTGGAGCTGTTTAAACCTGTCTGGACTGAACACCCAGAAGAGCACCTGTAACTCACACCTGTGGCCCATTGGGCTGAGCCTGGTCCACGGCATTTCCAGTGCTGGAGCAACCTATAAGAGACTGATAAGAGACTGATAAAAGTTTGATAAGAGATTGAGTGAGGAGAGCTACAGCCCACAGAAGGACTTTCTGAGTTTGTCATCTCTTTTGGAGTGGCAAGAGGTTTTATTGTTTAATAGTGGTCATTTGCTGTGCTCGTGAATGTTTTACCTGTTAAATAACCAGGTTTTTTCCACTTTTCTCCAAGGAAATCTTTTTCCAAACTGGTTGGGGAAGGAGCCGCTTGAATTTGATTTCTAGAGGAAACCCCTTTTGGATGTTTTCTACCAAATTTGCCCTAAACCAGGACAGGGCAGTGGGGAGAGGAGGGAGCCCCAAGTGCCTGGATTGGGGGTGGCTGGAGACGGGGACCCTGGGACCCCAAAACCCCCCAACATCCCTAAACAGGACCTTGGAGAGGTGGGATCCCCAGGAGCTGTGGGATCCTTGGCAACCATGAGACAGGGGACCACCAGAACCCCAGAGGGATGAGACTGGAAATGGGACACTCCTGGTGGCTTTTTTTGATTCACTTTTGCTTTTTCAAGGTGTTTATGGACACCAGGTGACTTCTAGAGAGGGACTTGGGCAGAGGACCTTCAGACTCACTGTGCTCATCCCTTGTTTTTCCCCAAACCAGGATTTCCCATTCCCAAACCTTGGCCCAATGGAAGATAAGGTTGCAAGGAAGAGAAAGATGTCCCGGGACCCTCAGGCAGGTGAGGAGGAAGTCAGGGCCCCTTTCCCCCTCTCTCCTGCTCCATCTCCCAGCCCAGCATGGCCCCCTGCTGCAGGACAACCCCATTGCCAACGCCGTCCTGCCGGGGATGCACTGGGGGATCTCCTTCCCCTTCCCTCTGTCACGGAGGCACATTCACAGCCTCTGGGGCAGGAGGGGGAACCGCGGGTGGTTTGGGGTGCGTGGCTCGGCTGCTCCCGGCGCGGTTCCCCCGAGCCCCCGGCG
This sequence comes from Pyrgilauda ruficollis, assembly GCF_017590135.1. Taxonomy (NCBI): domain Eukaryota; kingdom Metazoa; phylum Chordata; class Aves; order Passeriformes; family Passeridae; genus Pyrgilauda; species Pyrgilauda ruficollis. Next base: position 12,865 of record NW_024511122.1, read on the forward strand.
CGGCTCCTCCAGGCCCCCCCACCATGGCGCTTGCCGGAGGTTCTTTAACAGCAATGCTGGTAAATTGACCATCTGGAATGACACTAAATACAATTTCAAGAATTTGCTGGTTTGCTGGGCAGTTTGCCAAATTGCACATTGTTGTTTCTTTCAATAAAACTGCACTTTAAAAAGTCATAGTAAATTTATGCTTGCATAAAATTTGTGGCTACCATGATCTTCTTCCAAAACTAAATTACATAAAATCATGACACACATTACATCCTTTTAATCCCTCCAGTAAATCCTTCATGCTGTTATTTCAATCACAGATTGTTCAACTTTTCAGTGCCCTTTTTTTTATTAATTGCATCAGAATCAATTAAATTTTGCTGCATCTATAACTTTTAAGGATATTAATTTTTGATTCTGTGATGTTTAATTTAATGTAAACTCAGGGTTGATAAGATTAAGTAAAGTTAAACTTCATTATTGTTAGATCTGAGCAATGTTAAGTTACATTCAATTAATTTGAAATCCTCTTGTTCTGGATTGAAAGATAATGTGTGTATTGTATTTGCCATCTGTCACAGGTAGGGCAGTTATCTTCTGTTAACTGGGCAGTAAATTGGACCCCCAATGGTTCCCACAGATCCCCTAACACCCGCAAGGACCTCCAGGCTTTCTAAACTGCTTCTTGTGAGAGGAGCCTTGGAGCAGCTGGTTGCAATCCCAGTCCCAGACTTTTCAAGATTTTGTATGTAAAGAATGATAAAGGTGGAATGAAACCTTTATAGAGTTTGTCCCACAGGATTAAGGATGGCAAACCTGTATATTTCTGTAGATATATATTATCTATTATGGTAATGATTAGACAATGTTATCTTAATCAGAAAAATTTACTCCTAGGTATAACAGCTGTAACATATTATATATCATATCATATACCATATATCATATTATCTCATATACTAGGAAGTGATTTCAAAGTAACTGTATTAAATCAAAACCAGTTATTAAGTAGAGATTGATATCACTCCCTGTGTAGGTTTGGAAAGACAGGTGTCTACTAAGGAAGGCAGGAACCTTCCCTAAAATGTAAAATGTAAACCCCTCCCTCTGAATTG
>NW_024511123.1:0-497 GCF_017590135.1 Pyrgilauda ruficollis
GTTTCATTTCTAGGTTGAAAAAGGCATAAGTACCACCCTCCTACCTGAATATTGATTTCTCAAAGTACATTTCTGACACTACAGCATCCATTTTGAGTTCCTGCACTTTCATGAAACTTCCTTCAAAGGAAAAGCAATCTTAAATCTAATAAATACAATCCTGTTGAAATTGCAAGCAGCAATCATAAGGTTTGTGGGAAGTGAAACGCCCTTTGCACTATACATGTTAAAGCCACATAGAAAGTTCCTCCTTAAATTCCTTCTCAAAACCTAAGGCCAGAGGAAGATACTCAGTGGACAGTGAGGGCAAAATATAAAATTTCTAATGCTCTGATCATGTACCTTTATCCCAGTACAGTCCCCAAGACTCTGAGGTCTCTAGTCCAATATCCTGGTCAGAGCAGGGGCAGCTCTGATCAGACCAGGTTGCTCAGGGCTTTCTTCAGCCTGTTCTTAGATAACTCTGAGGATGGAGCTTACACCATCCCTTTGGGAAG
>NW_024511124.1:0-497 GCF_017590135.1 Pyrgilauda ruficollis
CTCTGGAGCCATATCCTAAAAAAAAAATAAAAAAATCTCAGGGTGGCTAATAGAATGAGAAGGAGGGAAGAGGAGAGGAATTTGATGGGAAGTGACTTAAACACCTCATGTGCAGCCAATCTCCCAAAGCAGAGGGAATTCTGCTGGTGGCTCTGGAAGCATCAAGCAGCTTCTCCAGCCCACATGATTATTAACAAAAATTATCTGATAACTCCTTCAAGAAAGTGAAGGCAGGGAAGCAGTTTGTGCCACTCTTGGAGAGAAGGAGAAGCCAAGAAGGATTCTGAGAGCTGCAGCAGACAAGAACTGGTTTCCAGGAAACTCAATTCAACAGGAAGGACAAGGCTGGGTATGGTCAAATCCACACAGACACTGCATGGAAAAACAGTGCCTCCCTTAATTGTCTGAGCATTTGGAAAAGGGTGAAAAAAATTGAAGACATGAAGTGGGCAGTGAACATAATTTACTCTGATTTCAAAGCATTTCAGTTGCATTCC
>NW_024511125.1:0-497 GCF_017590135.1 Pyrgilauda ruficollis
CCCCAAAATTTCCCCCAAATTCCCCCCTCAGAACTCACCGCACGCCGCGGCCCAGGCCACGCCCCCTTCCCGCCGAGGCCACGCCCACAAACCCATCTCCCGCCCCGTTTTCCCGGTCACGTGACGCTATTCCCGCCCTTTCCCCCGGTCGCGTGACGCCGTTCCCGCCCTTTCCCCGGTCACGTGTCCCGGTGTCACCGCCCCGCCCATGCCAAGATGGCGGCGCCCTCCCTCAGCCGCGCTGCCCTCGGCGCCCCCCGCGTTTTGGGGGCTCCCGGGGCTCCCCGGGCCCGGCCCCGGGCCTGGAGCAGCGGAGCCCCCTCAGCGGGGACCCCTCCGGCCGGGGGCAGCCCCGGGAGCCCCGCCTGGGACGGCGCCGAGCGAGCGCGGCTGCGCGGCCGCGAGCAGAGGGAGAAGCGACAGCGGCTGAGGAGGGAGAGGGGAGCGGAGAGGGCGGTGGAGGAGCAGGTGGGGACTGGGGGGACTGGGGGGACTGG
>NW_024511126.1:0-497 GCF_017590135.1 Pyrgilauda ruficollis
CGGGCCGGGCCGGGCCGGGCCGAGCGCACGGACCCGCCCCAGCCGAGCCGAACCGAGCCCAGCCGAACCGAGTCCAACCGAGCTCGGCCCGCCCGAGCCGGGCCGCGCCCGCCCGAGCCCAGCCGAACGCGGCCGGGCCGAGCCGAGCCCAGCCGAACCCAGTGCAGCCGAGCACAGCCGATCCCAGCCCGGACGAACCGCGCCGAACCCCGCCGAGCTCGCCCGAGCTCAGCCGAACCGGGCCGGGCCGAGCCGCCGCAGCCGAACCGAACCGAACCGAAGCGGGCCGAACCCCGCCGCACCGAACGGGCCGAGCCCGGCTCAGCCCGGCCGTTCCGAACGGAGCCGAACCGTTCCGACCTGTTCCGAGCGGCGCCGAGCGCGCGGGGCGGGTCCCGGTCCCCCCCGGCCGCTCCGTGACTAAATAAGGCCGATGGCGCGGCGCGCACCGGGCGGGTAGAGCGGGGGGGCTCGGCCCCGCCGCCCCCCTCCGGCTC
>NW_024511127.1:0-497 GCF_017590135.1 Pyrgilauda ruficollis
ATTAAACAATCCTGCCTTGGTTAAATCCAAATAACGACTAAAATCCCGCTGGGGCTGGCGGGAGGGAGTAAATCCGGGACGAGCAGCGATGCCCAGCGCTCATCTCCCACCGCCCAGCGCTCGCGGTTCGCTGATTTTCTCGCTCCCGGAGGTTCCCGGGAGGGAAGGAGAGCCAGGGCCGGCGGGCCGGTGCCGCCGTGCCCGGCCGGAGCGGGCTGAACAAAGCTGGCTCTGTCCGTGCGGTGAAGGAGCCTTTGTGCGAGCTGCGGGCGGCAGAGGGAGGATCCCAGCCCGCAGCGGCCGGAGTTTCCCCGTGCGAGAGCAGAGGAATTTTTGGAGATAAAAGGAGTTTCCATTGGATGGAGGTGCTGCCAAAGCCCCGTCGTGAGGCAGGTGGATGTGGGGACAGCCCGGGGTGGGGGTCCCCTGTCCCAGGGTCCTGGTGAGCTCTGGGCTGTCACCGGTGGCCAAGTGCCCTAGGGATGGGATGGGATGGG
>NW_024511128.1:0-497 GCF_017590135.1 Pyrgilauda ruficollis
AAAAAAAAATATATATACCTAGAATAAGAGTGCTCACTAAAAGTATACTCACAATGAGTAGTGAATAAAATCCAAGCCCTATTCAATTTATTATTGTAATACATATGAAATTAGGAAAATAGGTTAACAGAAGACCCTTACCCCGCATCAATGAGCATACCTAAAACCAGCTATCTTGATTGTCCAAAGGACAATCTCAATGAAGAATTTATCACGTTTGTACCTCTAAGAGTTATAGTCAAATTTGTGGTTTAAACATTCCTGAACTGGCGGTCAGAGGGTTTGAGATCCTTTCAGAGATATTCTTTGATGCACATCCCACCTTAAAAGGATTTTTCCAAAGCTTAGATCAAATTTTAGACCATCTCTGTGAAAGAGGAAGAAAATCCCAGGTATTTTTTTCATTCCCTGCATGGCATTTTGCAGTCTGTTCACATGTTAATGCTGATGCTTAGAGAGGCTACCTGGAGCAGGGGCTAGACAGAGTTAAAGGAATA
>NW_024511129.1:0-497 GCF_017590135.1 Pyrgilauda ruficollis
CAGCACGAGCTGCTGGCGCTGCCGAGCCCCGCCCCGCCCCATGGCGGCCCCGGGGGCTCTGCAATGGTTTGGGATGGAGCGACCCTCGCCTCCTGGCCTTGGTCATCCCAACACCCCTGGGTCCCTCCTGGCCCCAGGCCACACAGCCAGCTCCTCTGGTCACCCATCAGCACCCCCAGGTCCTTCTCGGCCTGGAAGGAAGGAAGACGGTCCCACTGCATTTTTGGGATGTTTTCCCTAAACTCCAGAGCCTCCTTTCAGAGGTGGCCCCAAACAGAGCTGCTCAGTGATTTGTGCAGCTACCCCTGATAGCTCGGCGCTGCCAGAAACAGCAGCAAAGCTGCTGTAGGCACAGCATCCCAAAATCCTTACATCCCAAAATCCCAGCTGCTGCAGACACAGCATCCCAAAATCCCTGCATCCCCAAATCCCTGCATCCCAAACCCCAGCTGCTGCAGACAGTGTTCCCGAATCCCTGCATCCCCAAATCCCTGCAT
>NW_024511130.1:0-497 GCF_017590135.1 Pyrgilauda ruficollis
AGGTGCTGGCAGTGTTCATTGTCACCCCGCTGTCCCTGCCAGGTGCTGGCACGCTCAGTGCTGTATGTCCCGGGGCAGGTGTTTGGTGTCACCGTGTCACCTCACCTTGCCGGGTGACACCGTGTGACCCCACCTTGCTGGGTGCCGGGCTTTGGCGCTGCTGGACACTGGGCTCGGTGTCACTCCTCAGCGAGTGCCGCAGGGTTTGGTGTCACCGCACAGCCCCACCTCGCTGGGGGACGCAGAGTGGGGGTTCCTGTCCCCCCTTGCCCGGTGCTGGCGGCTTTGTGCCCACGGTGGCTGGGTGGCCCGAGGGCAGTTTGTCTGCGGGGCGGTGATGTCAGGGCTGAGCCAGCGCAGCCGGCCAGGGTGACACAGTGGCGGTGGGCACGGAGCCCATCGGAGCTGGTGATCCCTGCCAGCGGCTGGCACGTGCCGGCCCTGCGGCTCAGAGCCCAGGGGACCCAGCACCCGCTCTGCCCGGGACTCGGCCACGC
>NW_024511131.1:0-497 GCF_017590135.1 Pyrgilauda ruficollis
TCCTATCCTACCCTCTGTGGTTTGGGGGACCCACTATACTGGAAAATTTCCTCCTTTGTAAACATTTCTGAAAGGATGGCCTGCATGTGTGACATGTCTTAAGACAACATAAGTGAATTTTTCCAATTACTTTGATATTCCGGTTTTTTTATGTCTTTGAAAGACCTTGAAGATCAATACCTCAGTAAAAAAAATATAAATAAAAAATCGAGTATTTTAGAATCCGTGTGCTAAGGCTTTATATGAATATTGGTATTTATGTGTTTAATGTAAAAGGGTGATTGATATGTTGGAGAACAACTGAAGTAAATGTGACTGCAAGTTATTAATCAAGTGTTTTGGTGTTGTTTTATTTGATAGTAATTTTACAGGAGAGGTGCATATATCAGTGACTTTGTGGACTATTCTGACCCTGGTATGACATGGTCTTCCTCACCATACAGCCCTTAATGCAGTCTCAGTGAGGGAATCTTATGCTTGGTTTTCTAAAAAATGTT
>NW_024511132.1:0-497 GCF_017590135.1 Pyrgilauda ruficollis
TTTTCCCCGACCTTCACTTCTCTTCCCCTGAATTTTTTATATTTTTTTACATTTTTTCCGTATTGTTTTTCCATTTTTCGCCAAACCTCCACCTTTTATCACTGGGGTTTTTTTGTGTTTTTTCCTAATTTTTGGAGTTTTTTCCCAATTTTTTTATTTTCCCCAATTCTCCATTTTTCCCCCCAAATCCTGGCTATTTTTACCTGACCTTTTGTGCCTTTCCCCCCAATTTTTTACTTTTTTTTTTCCATTTTTTGGGGTTTTTTCCCATTTTTCCGCCAAACTTCCATATTTTTTCACCAGATTTTTTTTGTGTTTTTTCCTAATTTTTGGAGTTTTTTCCCCATTTTTTTCCCCAATTCTCCATTTTTCCCCCCAAATCCTGGCTATTTTCCCCTGACCTTTTGTGTCTTCCCCCCCAATTCTTTACGATTTTTTTCCAATTTTTTTCCATTTTTCCGCCAAACTTTCATATTTTTTCACCGGGTTTTTTTGTT
>NW_024511133.1:0-6841 GCF_017590135.1 Pyrgilauda ruficollis
TTGCGTGCCGCATTTCTCCTGCCGATCGCAACAATGAAGTTATGATGTTTTTTCTTTTTCCTTTTGGTTATGTTTTAAAGTATCAACTGATGAAGCATTTTTTCCTCCAGCTGCACAACACTGCTCATGCAGTAGCATGTGTGATTATGAGAGACTTGTACAGTCCTGTTGTTCATTAGAAGTGAAATGCAGACTAACAGCATGGGTGGTAAAAAGTCAGCATCAATAAAAAGTTGTCTGACAATCCAGCTACCTTAGATGCTAATTTGCCCCTTGATTACGGCAGGATCTGAGCAGCTCATTGTGTCCTTAAAAAACATTTATACTCACAATCTGCAGGGCTCTAAAGGACTCCAGTGCTCCTATTTTACAGACAAGGAGGTGACACATAAAAAAACAGGAAAATCATTTACATGGGGTCACAATCAGCCTTGGGCAGGAGGGCTTGAATTCACATTCCTCACTCCCTAGGCTCTTCTCACACAGCTCACAGATGAGTGTGGCCCAGCTCTCTTCACAGAGAACAGCAGGCACAACTTTCCCAAGGATTTCTCCTAGGGAAAGGCAGTGAGAAACCTCAGAGAAGAAGAGAAAACAATTCTTATCTCTATTCGCTGCTCATGTTGTTTGGCACATGTGGAATGTGTTATGGAGATTGTTTACCAAAGAAGGCGGTTGTTTGGACTGATTGACCAATTGGAAAAAAGCTGTGTCGTGGCTGTCTCGAGACAGTCATAGGTTTTTCTTTTATTATCTCTTTAGTATAGTATAGTATCTCTTTAGTATAGTATAGTATTAGTGTAATATAATATAGCTTAATAAAGCATTTGTTCAGCCTTCTGAAATCATGGAGTCAGAGCACATTATTCCCCGGATGGGGTCGCTCATCTATGATAGATGAGTTTTCCTCACCATGAAGTTTACACCAGCTCTGTCCAGGTTAAGCTGCAGAGTTTAGGCAACAGGATAAATTTTTACGTTTTTCACTTTGAGAAAACTCTGCATCTCAAATAAATTATATAATATAGAACAGAAAACTTCTATTGAGAGCAAGCTAAAAATATAAGATTTTTTCTTTTTTTTTCTTTTCATCACAGCTGTTCCCAAATTACACTTGCCTTGCTCAGAGTACTATAAGGCTGACATAGAACAAATTGTCCTATGTAAATTGCAAGTTTCCCTTCTGACTGACAACAATCCCATAATTCCAGAGGAAGTCAAGCAAAGACTGTGTCATAACTATTAACCCAATTTCAAAGATGCTCCAAATTACTGAGGAGTTGCCAACATGTCTTTCATTGTCTTGGGGTGATTTTATGATACTGATCCCTCATCATCTACTTTATGCCTAGATATGGGTCCTGTAACTTTAAGCTAGGTTTGGGGCAGGGGAAGTCGGGGGAATTCTTTCGGTGGTTTGTGTTCAAACACAGATACTCCTCCACTCGCTCTCTTGTTTTTTTCTCAGCAGAGAGAGGGAGAGTTAAATTCTTTTCCTTTTAGCTAGCTTCTTTTTTTTTAGCTGAGGCAAGAAGTTTTTCCCGGGACTGTGGCTGTTGTATTGCACTAAATAGTTATTTAGTTGTTTTGCACTGGGTGTTTGGTAATTTGCACTGTTCACATGATTTGTACCCTATCATACCACACGGTCTTCCCCTTCCCCCCCCCCAAGCCTCAGTGTTGGTGGTCTCTTCCTGGTTTGCCCCTCCCCTTGCCCGTCCTCACTTGTATCCCATTGGCTGTGGCCCCCTTCCTCCGCCCCCCCTTCCGCTGAGCTTAGAATCCCCCAGGAGGAGACCCCCACCCTCTTTTCTCCTGGGAAGTCACCTGGACCACCTGGTCACTCCTATCTAGGAAATAAAATAGGACTTTGCTCCCAAGAGGAAAAGAGCGCCTCTGTCTTTTGCTTTTGTCTTTGTAAAGGCTGCAAGGGGCCAGGGGCCAGAGCTAGTCGGATCAGATCTGAACGCCCTGGAGAAACCAGCCATTTTATAGCTGGCACCCATGTGGGTTTGTCTCCCATGAGGTCTGAGACGCCAGGCATCAGCTAGTAATCCATGTGTGGATTACATTAGCTTTTGGGACTGTCAGTTACCTCGGGGTTCTTTGTCGCTTTTTGGACGGCAGAGAGTCACGAGGGTGGGACCAACAATTTGTTCCAGCCCTGAGCGAACCGATGTCACGATCCGTTCTGCGAACGGGATTCGTGATGGTTTGTTAACTGATCTCAGAGTGCAAAAAATCAACACGGAAAGGGGAATTGCAGTATCAATCAAAACCAATGCACCTTTATTGAAATGACCACAGCAAATGCGTTAGGGGAATCGGGGAAGAAGGAAAGAATAGGGAAAAGACAGGGAGAAAGAGAAAGCAGGTATAGCTACCAAACATAGAAAGATGAAGTCCTTCGAAGTCCAGCCAATGGAGTTCGCCTGGTCACGTCAAGGGAGATCTCAGAAGACACTGGTTTACTGAAGGTTCTTTATAGTCCTTTTTTGGTGGGGGGAAGAGGTCTTGAAATCACTGAAGAGAGTCAGATACAATAAAGAATAATCTATTGACATTGCTGAGGGGAAAGAAGGCATTGAAGAAGGGTACAAACAGTCCATACTTCTCAGCAGTAGGCGAGAACCATTGTCTTCTTGGTCCAATGGTCACACCTGCAAGCAAACATCTCGCTTTGGTCAGCTTGCCTCCCCCACACACCTCCCCCATTTTAGGGGTTTCAGTCTCAGTCCTTGGGAGGAGGGGGAGCTCCTCCATATACAGCTTTCATGTCTCAGTCCTTGAGGGAGAGGCTTCTCCCATCTCAGTCCGTCCTTCATGGTGGTTGTAAAACAGATGTGGGGTCTTCCGTGGGGACGACTAAAGGTTAGCCCAGAAAAGTCCAGCCAAGCCGAGAGGTGGGGAAATTCCAGGGCTATTGTTGTGAAAGCGGGTGCAGGCAAAGAAGGGCAAGGTGCCCCTTCTTCTTTCAGTAGGTTCAGTGTTCCATAGCAGCAAACACACCTGCAAACAATAGCTTGGCAGGCCAGAAACTCTGCTCAGGCCTCAGAATTATTTGGTGTTCATCCATCACCGGCAGGCCAGAGATTCTGATTGGGGCACCCAGGGTCCCGATGTCTGTCCTTGAGACAGTCGTGAGGCAAAATGAGGGGAATTTCAGACTGTCTCTCACAACTGGTCTCAGGACAGGAGACTTCCTTACATTGTTCCAGCCAACCCAGGTCCCTGGAAAGGGGTGAGTGTACCCTGCAAGTCGTAGGGGGACCCCGGAGTGACCCCCAGGGATGGGGGTTAGTTCCTGGTGCACGGGAAAGGTCCAGCCCTGTGTGGGAGTGGTTTGTGCATCTGGCGGCTTTTTATGGTTCCTGTGGTCCGAGCAGCAGAGTGACTCCGAGTGGCACAGGTCGGGGCAGCAGCAGTGCAACAGTTTCCCACAGCGCAGCAGTGGCGCTGGCTCATGCGGTGATTTACCATGGCATGGCGGCCCAGTTGCGGCATGGCAGCAGGAGTGCAGATGGTGGCGTAGAAGCTGCAGCTCGTGTTTTCACCCCGAGCAGATGGCGCTCGCTGCACCAACCCCGGCACAGCTGCCACGTGGCTCAGAGCAGCATGGCAGCTGGCGGTGGCCATTTTAAAAGCCGCGCGGTTTGCCACACACACAGTTTCGCCTCTTGCCTCAGAGTGGTGGGGAGGGGACACCACGGACGCTATCCCAGATTGGTTGTGGACAGAGTGCTTTCAGTTTTCTGTTTGTACTTGTTGTAAGCAAGGTAGATAACATTTTGCAGAAAGTAAATAACATCAGGATGGGTGCAAAGCTATATGCAACACAGAGGCATTTAAATCCAAGTTAGAGATACCCTAAGTAATGGAAACGCTAAGGTTTCCAATGTGGTTTTGAAATGGTTTGTTCACTGGATATCTTTTCATTTCCCTCAGTTTACCCAGCAGAATGTTAATTCTGTCTCTGCCTGCGACAAAATTGAAGCATTGCTAACAGCAAAGGTGGAACAGGGAGACGGAAGAGTGTCTCAGTTTCTCCCTGTGCTCCTTGTGATCCAGAAAGAAGTGCTTAAGAGGGATTTGAAGAGACAATCACAGCAAACCTCCCCTCCTGTGGCTCCCCCTACCCCTCCTCCCAAACTCTCTGCCCCTGAACTGAGAGGGACATGCGAGGCACCCTGAGAATCACAGGGTATCTGGCACAGCCACTGTTTCCCTGGCCTCCCACCTCTCGCTCAGTACCCTGGGTCTGGCAGTTGTGCGCAGGCTGACCAAGTACCTTCCCTGCACCCCTCTAACCCAGTTGCTGTTTCCCCGATTTCGCATGCTGACCCCCCCTCCCCAAAATGGCAGCGATCGCATGGTCGGCCTCCAAGATGGTGCTGACCGTGTGCTCAGGGGCCAAGATGGCAGCGGCCACGTGAAGAGACCTCCTGAATACCCTTCTTCTTCCCACAATCCCTTTTGCTCACCTGTCCCCTCCCCCAACCCCTTCTGGTCCCACAACCCCTTCCTTCCCATGGACACTCCTCCCCCTCCCTCCATGTTCCCACCCTCCATGATGTCATCCTCTAACCCTGCCCCTGGTTCCCACAGTTGCTCCACCTCCCCACAAAGCCCTGCCCCCCTGCCTGTTCCTGTTTCCCATGCCCCCTGCCCAGTTCCCACGGGGGTAGGGCCGCGGGAGGGTGTGGCCCCCACCCAGCTACCAAGGGGGTGAGAGATGAACCCCCGCCCCCTCCCCACAGGGGTGGGGGGTAGTCCCCTTCCCGGTTTCCAAGGGGGTGGGGCCAGGGTGGGGCTGGTCCCTTGCCTGGTTCCCACGGGGGTAGGACTGGGGGAGGGGGTGGTCCCCCTGCCAGGTCCCACGGGGGTGGGGCTGAAAGGGAAAACCCTGGGGATCAAAACCAGGGGGAGGAAGCAGTTCCCTCAGTAGCCCCTGTCCAATATACTAGTGGTAGAAGTGGGCCTAGAAACTACCAGCCTTTCTCCTACCAGATGAAGAGAGAGTTGTGTAATAGGCAGTTAGAGTTCAGCAGAAGCAGTTAAATTTTTAGAAGCATGATGAGACCCACGTTAACATCCCTTGAATTTGTTCCTACTGACCTCCTAGATATTTTCCAGTGCCTGCTTACCTAATCAGAGTTTGATCTATGGGAAAGCTCCTGGAACAGATCCCTGAGGGGACTCCTGGAGGAACTTAGAGCAAAGCACACAGGGTGCCAAAGATTTAGAAAATAACGACATCACTTATGAACATCTATGCAGCGAGGGGGAGTGGGCTAAGGAGGGGAAAACCTCCCTCAAAACAGAAAAGGGGGAGGAAGGGAGGTGGGGTGTGGGACAATAAAAGAAATGTTTACAGGACAAAATCTGGTGGCCTCACAAGCATTTCAAGCTTGTGACCACCAAAGCTTTTGTTTTCAGGTCTATCCAGTGGACAGTCATTGGAGTGGACCTGCCAGAGGACTCACAGGACTTGACGGTAGATCGCACAGGATTGGACAGTGAGTACTTTGTTATTGGGGACATCGCACACACACCCATGAAGATTGAGGTGGCTCCCATGACCATCAAGGGAGACATACCCAACCTCATTCTCCTGGCTCGCTGTCCACAGCCACCCTTCTATTTGGCCAAGGGGCAAATCATCGCCCAGGCCATTCCTGTTCCAGCAGAAATCTCAGTAGATGACAAAGCACCAGCTGTCTACTGGGAAGAAATGGTTGGTGAGGACAAAACCATTATGGGATGCAACCTAATGCATGGAGCAGACCATCTCCACGTGGAAGGGCTGCTTGACACAGGGGCAGATGTGGCAATCACCTGAAAGGTTGTGGCCGTCACATTGAGAGTTGCAACCCGTGGCTGGCAAAATCCAAGGTGTAGGAGGAGTCACATTGGCAAAGACATCAAAAAGTGCTGTGTAAATTGAGGGGCCGGAAGGAAAATTGGCCAGTGTCCATCCGTTTGTCACCAATTATAAAGCTCCCTTGTGGAGGAGAGACACGATGTCCCAGTTAGGGGTCAAATTGGTCATCCCTAAGACACCCCAGGATTTTTAGAAGCAGCCACTGTGGAGTGCCCTGCCCACAAGTTAACATGGCTGGATGATAAGCCAGTCTGGGTAAATCAGTGGCCACTCAGCAAGGAAAAGCTGAAGGCACTCGAGGAGCTTGTAGAGGAGCAATTGGCTAAAGGACACATTGAAGAGACAACTAGCCCTTGGAATTCCCCGGTCTTTGTAATGAAAAAGCCAGGGAAGGATAAGTGGCAGCTCCTCCATGATTTAAGAGAAATAAACAAGGTAATTCAGGACATGGGGTCACTACAACCAGGGATGCCCTCCCCAATGATGCTTCCCCAAAATTGGCAATTGGCTGTCCTGGACATCAAGGACTGTTTCTTCCATATTACCCTACACCCAGAAGATGCACCACGGTTTGCCTTCTCAGTTCCAACCATCAATCGAGAAGCCCCAATGAAGAGCTACCACTGGAGAGTATTGCCTCAGGGGATGAAATGCTCTCCTTCCATCTGCCAGTGGTACGTGGCTTCATTGCTGTCCCCAGTGCACGCCCAGAAAAGGGAGGCCATCATCCTACACTACATGGATGATGTGCTTGTGTGTGCCCCCAATGACATAATACTCCAAGACACACTTGACCTAGTGGTTAAAGTTTTAACCTCTGCTGGATTCCAACTGCAGGAAGACAAGGTTCAGAGGAAGCCACCTTGGAAGTACCTGGGCTTGGAGATCACTGCGCAGACCATTGTTCTGCAAAAATTGGAAATCGAGAGTGATCCCTGTCGTGGGGTGACAGCCTTTATC
>NW_024511134.1:0-497 GCF_017590135.1 Pyrgilauda ruficollis
AGCTGGTTAAAATGCAGCAACTGTTGACCTTATTGCCTATAAAGTACCACACAATGCAGCAAACACTGCTGCTAAACACAGAGACACAAAACTTCTGTGCTGCAAACACTGCATCACTTGTGCTGCACAGGCAGCACCTTGCCTTACATGAACCAGTTCAGACACCTGACCACAGAGGGACCAGGTGTACAAATTAGGATCTCCAGATACTTCTGTGTGATCAAACAAAATCTAATGTAAGGAGAAACTTACTTTCTATCAGGTGAAATGTTAATTCCATTGGCTGAATAAAACCCAGATGCTACTTCTTTAACTTCTTTTGGACTGTAGTAAACAACATTTGACCAGGTTAAACCCAAGAACATTTCTAAGAACATCAAGAGGAAGTCAGAGAAGTAGTGGTCATTGGTAGCATAGAAGCTGTCTGGTCCCATGGCTACTATATCATTCACACTAAAAAAGAAATAAAGAGATATAGAAATTAAAAAAAAAAAAAA
>NW_024511135.1:0-497 GCF_017590135.1 Pyrgilauda ruficollis
CCCCAAAAACACCTGGGACCCCAAAAATTTACCTGGGGACCCAAAAATTCACCTGAGGGACCCCAAACTCACCTGGGGCCCCCAAAATCCACCTGAGATCCCAAAAACATCCGGGGGGACCCCAAAATTTACCTGAGGGACACCAAACTCACCTGAGACCCCAAAACTCATCTGGGGACCCCCAAAACCTCACCTGAGACCCTGAAAACACCTGGGGGACCCCAAAATCCACTGGGGGACACCAAAATTCACCTGAGACCCCAAAAAAACTCACCCGGGAACCCAAACTCACCTGGGGGCCCCAAAATTCACCTGAGACCCCAAAAACCTCACCTGGGACCCCAAAAATTCACCTGGGGAGCCCAAAAATCACCTGGGGACTCCAAAAACCTCACCTGGGACCCCAAAAATCACCTGGGACCCCAAAAATATCTGGGGAACCCCAAAAACCTCACCTGGGAAACGTAAAATCCACCTGGGGACACCAAACTCACCTG
>NW_024511136.1:0-497 GCF_017590135.1 Pyrgilauda ruficollis
TTTTTTTTAAGGCCACTTCTCTGGATTTGAAGATCTTGAACTTCTGTGGGGAAAATTTATGGCGGTTTAGAGATGGAAGAGATTGGCCATGTTCTCTGTGATGCCCTGTTGGTCCTGTGTCCCCGGCAGCTTCTGTTGTGGTGGCTTTTAGGTTGGTTGGTCCAGCTGGGCTTGGTGTAGCCAGGGCTTCACCCCACAGGGTGAGTGATTTAGGGAGCTCTGTTGACTGGGAGCCAGTGGGGATGCGTGTGGCAGCTGGAGCTGCAGGAGGATAAGGAGTCACTCAATTTATCTTTACATCCAGTGAATTGTGCCATTCGCTTTGGAGATCGGGAATTGCTCATTGGGTTGGGCTGAGTTTGGGCTCCTGGTGGGCTTTTCCACCAAGATCTGCCAGGGCTGGTGTCCATGGGGAAGAGGAGCCTGTCAGGCTGCTCGGAAGGTACCAATTGCTGATCTGCAGAAGATCAGCAGGGTTGGGCTTTGTTGGCCAAGAG
>NW_024511137.1:0-497 GCF_017590135.1 Pyrgilauda ruficollis
CTGTCCCTGACCGTGTCCCTGTCCCCAGCGCAGCATCCGGCCGCAGGTTGTCACCACCTTCGAGCTGCCCGGCTGTTACGACATGTGGACGGTCACCGCGCCCCCCCCGCGGGAACAGGTGGGTCCCTGTGTCACCTGTGTCACCCCCCTGTGTCACTGTGTCCCTGTGTCACTGCGTCCCCCCGTGTCACACCCCTGTGTCACTTCTGTCACCCTCCTGTGTCACCTGTGTCACTGTGTCCCCATGTCACTCCCCTGTGTCCCTGTGTCACCCCCCTGTGTCACTGTGTCCCCATGTCACCCCCCTGTATCACTGTGTCCCTGAGTCACCCCTTGTGTCCCCATGTCACCCTCCCTGTGTCACCATGTCTCTGCCATCCCTGTGTCACCTTGTGTCCCCTGTTTGTGACGCCCATCTCTGTGTCCCCGTGTGTCCCGGCGTCCTCTCATGTGTCCCTGTCCCCCCTCTGCATGTCCCCCTGTCCCCTCCATGTCCC
>NW_024511138.1:0-497 GCF_017590135.1 Pyrgilauda ruficollis
ATGAATTAGATGCAGGACTGGAAGGGACATGAAGCAAGTTTGCAGATGATACAAAAATGGGATGATCTGTTGAGTCCCTTGAAGGCAGGGAGGCCCTGCAGAGAGCCTTGGGGCTGGGCCATCACCATGAGGGCTGCGCCATCGCCGTCAGGGCCGGGCCATCACCGTGAGGGCTGCGCCATCACCGTCAGGGCCGGGCCATCACCATCACCGTCAGGGCTGGGCCATCGCCGTGAGGGCCGGGCCATCGCCGTGAGGGCTGGGCCATCGCCATGAGGGCTAGGCCATCACCATGAGGGCTAGGCCATCGCCATGAGGGCTAGGCCATCGCCATGAGGGCTAGGCCATCGCCACGAGGGCTGGGCCATCGCCGTGAGGGCTGCGCCATCGCCATGAGGGCCGGGCCATCACCGTCAGGGCTGGGCCATCACCGTGAGGGCTGGGCCATCACCATGGGGTTCAGGGAAAGCGTTGGATTCTGCACCTGGGATGGGGCA
>NW_024511139.1:0-497 GCF_017590135.1 Pyrgilauda ruficollis
ATCTTAAAGAGTCATCGATTTAATATAAAGAGCATATCACATCTTGCTTAAGGAAGGGTCCTTTGCAAAGTTTTGAGGTGTAACTTAGAACAAGCTTTCTGCCTATGTATCTTTCCATTGGTAGATGCAATGAAAGGACATATATGCAATGTATTACATCCTGCAGCCCCTGCAGATTTAGTTAGTTCTCCCACTAAAGTTAAAGGCATGCCTCTGGACAGGGACAGCTGTGTGGATGGAGCCACTAACACACATAGTGTGGAATGTCAAGTGCCCTGTTAGGCATGACCTTGGTTTCCTAACACATCATAGTGGTGGTGTGTGCCTATCTCAGCTCTTTGCAGACAAGCTGGTGTAGGCTGTACTGACATCAGTATTTAGGTAGCATCTGTTTCTGCCTCAAGAAAGGCACAGACCTGTTACTTATAGGACACAGAGATGATCCCAGGGGTGGAGCACCTATGGAGATGGGCTGAGAGAGCTGGGGCTGTTCAGAC
>NW_024511140.1:0-497 GCF_017590135.1 Pyrgilauda ruficollis
CCCCCGGAGCCCCCGGCCCACCTTGTCGTGGGCGCTGACCAGGCAGCTCTCGCAGACGTTGACGCGGTGCTCGAAGCAGAAGAGCGTGGTCACGCGGCGCTTGGGGCAGCGGCACAGCCCCATGGCGGCCCTGGGGGTCCCGGGGGTGAGACCCCTCCTCACGGCCGGAGCCCGGGCCAGGAACAGCCCCCGGGACCCCTCCCTGGAAAAAAAACCCAGGACCCCTCCCCAAAAAAAGCCCCCACAAAATCCAAGACCCCTCCCCGGAAGGAGCCTCTGGAAAATCCAAGACCCCTCCACAGAAAAGGCCCTCAGAAGGCCCAGGATCCCTCCCCAAAAAGCCCCCAGAAAATCCAGGACCCTTCCCCGGAAGAAAACCCCAGGACCCTCCCCCAGAAAAAGCCCCCAGAAGATCCAGGACCCCTCCCCAGAAGGAGCCCCGAGAAGGCCGCAGGACCCCTCCCCAAGAGAGCCCCCAGAAGATCCAGGACCCCTCC
>NW_024511141.1:0-497 GCF_017590135.1 Pyrgilauda ruficollis
TTATTATTATTATTATCATTATCATTGATTTATTATTAGTATTGATATTAATGATATAATATTTATTATTTTTATTATTTTTAATTTTAATTTTTATGCTAATTTTTCTCCCTATTTTAGATACCGTTGAGAGCAAATCCTACATTTTCTATGAATTCCGGTTTTCCAATGTGAGTCACAAATTTTAATTCCGAAATTTGGATTTCTGGTTTTAATCAATATTTTCCAATAATAGTTAATTAATATAATTAATTATTTAATTTTGAATTACTGCCACTTCCCAGCCAAGTTCCCCTTTCCTCCCCCTTTTCCTTAAATTATTTCCTAAAAAAATTTAAATATTTGTTAATGTGGAATTTTAGAGAGCAATCTAAAATGTCATTTTTTTTAATTTTATAATAAAATTATTAACCTCTGATATTAAATATTTTTATATAAAAATAATTGTGAAATACAGGTAATATATTTAAATATGTGGAATATGTAGATTATGTTAT
>NW_024511142.1:0-497 GCF_017590135.1 Pyrgilauda ruficollis
AGATGTACTGGAAGATCTTAATTTGAGGTTACAGTCTCTTCCCTCCTGCCAGCGTTCTGCTGAGGGTTTACCAGTCCTGACTAGTAACCGTCTCACATCTGGTTCATAGGCAATGCTGATTGTGCTGTTTTTATTATCTGATTTGCCAGAGTACCTGCAGGCTTTCCCTGCAAATATGCTGGGTGTGCTAGAGCTGATAGGATGCTGCAAGAGCAAAGATGGGTCCCAATGGCACATCCTTTGTGAAGAGTTTTTCTTGATCCCTCAATAGTAGAGCATTTTGAAGCCCCAGTTTGCTGTAAAGGCTTCACTTTTAGTCTTTTAACCTTTAGATGTAGGTCAGTCACCACCAGTTTGGTCTGGACACTAAGTGCTCTCTACCTTCCTACAGATTGTCAGGCCTCATATGCTGAACACAGCTTTCACCTCCCATCCCAACCATGAAATCATACATCTTGTAGATAGAATATTGTGCTTCCACTTTCCTCTTCCAGTGT
>NW_024511143.1:0-497 GCF_017590135.1 Pyrgilauda ruficollis
TTAATCTTGTCTAGCCTCTGTTCCAGGCTGTCACCCCAAGGCATTGACACCAGCCAGGTGACACTGGCAGGTGACAAAGTGTCCATCCTCACCTGCATGAGCACGGCAGGGCCCAGGTACTTGTCCCCGTTCCACCAGTAGCTGGGACAGCTGGTGCTGCAGCAGGCACACAGGATGCACTCGTAGAGCCCGTCCTGCAGGGAGGGGACATGGCAGGCTGTCACCGCAGGGCTGGTGACACAGGGATCCACCCCTGTCCCCATGGAGCAGCTCCTGTGTGAGGCAGCAGTTCCTGAGGGGAACAATCCCAACCCTCCCAGACCAGGGCCAGGAGCTGCCCCTCATGGCCCCACCAAGGTCCTTGTGGCCCCCCATGGTCCTCCTGACCCCCTTCCAGCTCAGGGTATTCATTCCATGGTTCCAGGAGCCACACAATGAACCAGTATCTGGGACAGCAGGGGAAGGGCATGGCCTGGAGAGGAAGGGGAAACTGCTGG
>NW_024511144.1:0-6829 GCF_017590135.1 Pyrgilauda ruficollis
AAATGGGGGAAAAATGGCAAAAAATGGTGAAAAAATGTCAAAAAATGGGGTTTTTTTAGGGGAAAAATTGGATTTTTTGGCGGGAAAAGGGAGGAAATTGTGGAATTTCTGGAAAAAAAATTCCCAGAAAAAATTTTTGGAAAAAAACTGAAGAATTCCCAGAGGAAATGTCAAAAATTTGGGGGGAAAATGGCGAAAAAATGGGGGAAAAATGGGAATTTTTGGGGAAAAAATGGGAATTTTTGGGGAAAAAATGGGATTTTTTGGGGTAAAAAGGGGGGGAATTGTGGGTGGAAATCCTGGAAAAAATTCCCAGAAAAAAAATCCTGGAGAAAAAACTGAAGAATTCCCAGAAAAAATGAAAAAAATCTGGGAAAAAACGGCCAAAAAATGAAAATTTGGGGGGAAAAATGAGAATTTTTGGGAGTAAAAAGCAAAAATTTTGGGGGAAAAAATGAGAATTTTTGGGATTTCCAGAAGAAAATCTGGGAAAAATAAAAATTTTGGGGAAAAACTTAAAAAATCCGGGAAAAAAATCAAGAAAATTTGGGGGAAAAAGAAGAAAATTTGGGAAAAAAATGGCCAAAAAAAGGAAAATTTTGGGGGAAAAATGAGAATTTTTGGGAATAAAAATCAGAAATTTCCAGGAAAAATTTTTGGAGTTGGGAATTTTCCATTTTTGCCCCAAAAATTGAATTTTTTCCCTTAAAAATTGGAATTTTTTCCCCTAAAAATTGAATTTTTCTCCCTTTTTTTCCCCTAAAAATTGAAAATTTTTTCCCTTAAAAATTGAATTTTTTTTCCCTAAAAAATTCAATTTTTTCCCCATTTTTTTTTCAATTTTTCCCCATTTTTCCCCCTAAAAAATTCAATTTTTTTCCCTTTTTCCCAACCAAACTCCAAATTAATTTATTTCCTTCCAAAATTAATTAATTACCCGGGAAATCTCCGCCTCCTCCAGGAAAAATCAATTAAAAAAATCCAATTTGGGGAATTTTTTAACGTTAAATTTTTGATTTTTTGGGGTTTTTTTTGGGATTTTTTGGGGATTTTTTTGGGATTTTTTTGCTTTTTTCGGGGTTTTTTCCCAATTTTTTCCCGTTTTTCCTTTTTTCCCTCGTAGCTCTTTTAGGATTTCGTGGATTTTGGGATTTTTTTTTTGGTTTTCGTTTTTTTTTTTCCTACAAAAAAAGAGAAAAAAAAACTCAAAAAAAGGTGAAAAAAAAAAGAGAAAAAAAAAAAAGAAGAAAAAAACCCTGTCATTTTTGAAAAATTGTTCCACTTATGAAAATGAGTATAAAAGGAATATTCCTCATGAATTCTTCTTTTTAGAGCAGGAAATATAAAGGCAATATACTAATGTTCAACAAAGAATGAAATAGTGGGGTGGTATTGTGATGGTTCTGTTAGAGATGGGAAGAAACCTGGGGACAGCCACTAAATGTAACAACCCCCTCCAATTTAAGCTGTATAAAGGAACAGTTAAATACATCTGTGTTTAGAGATAGTTGAAAATATTGAAACAACCCCTAAAAATTCAGTTTGTGTATAGTGCTATTCATTATTCTGCTGGAGCAGTTTCTTAGTGGGCTGAAAGATAGAGTTAAATAGAGAGTTTGAGAAAGGATTTTGGCTTTAACTGGGTGTCAGGACATGCAAGGAGAAGGGCAGACATGCTCCAGGAGTGCACAGGAAAGGAACAAGAAAGCTCTAGGTGCAACCAAAGACGCAGTTATACTGAAAGCAAAGAGTTTTACGTAAACTACTTGCTAAAAAGCAAAGCTGTGAGCAAGGAAACTATCTCCTGCTGCTTGATCCCTGTTGTGTTCAAGAAAATTGGGCTTTAACATGCAATTTACTGCAGATTGCACTGAAGAAATTCTGGACTCCATCATCATTTCCTCCTCTTGAGAGAAACAAGGACTCAGTGCCTGAATTTTGCATAGATGCTTAGGTCAAAAAGGTGACGGCATTTTGTTTCAATACTGATGTTTGCTTATTGGCCCTTTATAAAGGAGTAGGCAGGCCACAAACTTTTATTAGGTATCTGTCAAGAGATGGGCCCTGTTCCAAAGTGGTGTTTTATGTGGGCAAGACAAACAGAAGGTGTAAGGAGGTATATGGTGTAGAAAAAGTGTGAGCATTGAAGCTTTTGCAGCATTTCTGACCCTCCAGAGTCTCTGACACCATTCTTTGCAACCTCTCCTCCTTCCACTCTCTTTTACTTCCTCAAAGACTATTTGTTGACTGAGGTACCACTAACTGGTTCCTGATGTCCAGAAAGCAATCATCAACTGTTTGCTGTGTTTCAAGTTTGAATTTATCAAAATATTGGAGCTGATAGCAGTGTTACAGTGTTGTCTCTTTCCAGTGATACTGTATTTTACTTGTGTAACATATTGCAACTGATTTATTAGGTACTCTCAATATAATTAAAAATGAAACATACCCCCTTTTTAGTAGCAATATGATTTAGATACTGGGAAGCTTGTAAGCCTCAAGGTAGTAGTGGCTTAGTCTATCCTTAGAGATAACTTAAAATGCATGAAAATATGAAGCTTGTTTTTGCCAATGTGGGAAGTGAACATAATTATGACTTTCCAGCTGCTTCTCCTAAAGAAAACAAACAAACAAACAGTAAGACTCACACTTTTTATTGCAAGCAAAAAGGAATATGCTCAAAGGGAGCATATTTATGCCAGAAAGAAGAAGCCATAACCAGGGTAATGCTCTTCTGTCAAACATCCCAGCACATTCGCAACTAGGGTAGGAAACTGTGAGGAAAAAAATCCCACTTCCTCAGCATCCATTGGCAATATTTTTTAAAAAACCCAAAACAACATTAGAAAGAGTTTTGGCTATGACAAGTCTGTGTAGGTATTATGGATACGGGTAGATGTAATAGTGACTTTTTTAATATCCTAGGCCAGAAGTAGAACACTTGCCTCAGAACAGTCCAACACCAAAAGAGCTAACCCCCAAATTCCGAAATAGTTCCCATTCATTAGAAAGAGTCCAGCCTTTTTGGTTTTGTTTCAGCTTTTAGTTAGTTAGTTTTGTTTTTCTAAATGCTCAGCACTCTTTATCATTTGTCTATCTTCTCTTGTTCTCTACCATTGTTTTTATTGCATAATCTGTGGGTCATTAAGAAGATGTGTTCTTTTATCATTTCTCAACGAAAAATTTTTGGAGTGGAGATTAATACCTTGCTGAAGCAAAACTGTCAGTATGTAATTTTTTAAATGTACCTATGTGAGGTACAGCAGAATAATGTTAATATCACAGGTCAAATTAGTTGGGACAAATACTAAGCCATGACGTGGTTTTGCTGAATTTTATGGAGAAGGCTTATCTAGTGAATAAATTCTTGCCACACTGATTTCAAATTACATGGGTTGATCTGCAGACCAGAATAACCCATATTTTGAATTGAAGGATGCAATGTAGATGAAGTCCTTATTCTTACTTTATATGTTGCTAGTTCAACATAAATACAGTCAAAATATCTGGCCAGTCTGTATGTAATTTGATGCCCATTCTTCTTTTTAGAGCAGGAAATACCAAAAAATGGGGAAAAAACGGTGAAAAATGGGGAAAAAATGGTGAAAAATGGCGAAAAAAATGAGGAAAAAAATGGGAATTTTGGGGGGGGAATTGTGGATAAAAGAAGGAATTGAGGTGGAATTCCTGGAAAAAATTCCTAGAAAAAATCCTGGGAAAAAACTGAAGAATTCCTGGGAAAAATGTCCAAAATTTGGGGGGAAAACGGCGAAAAACGGGGAAAAAATGGGGAAAAAATGTCAAAAAATTTGGGGGAAAATGGGATTTATTGGGGGAAAAATTGGATTTTTTTGGGGGGAAATGGGAGTGGTTGAGGTGGAAATTGGTGAAAAATTGGGGGGAAAATGGGATTTTTTGGGGGGAAAAGGGAGGAGTTGAGGTGGAAATCCTGGAAAAAATTCCTAGAAAAAATCCTGGGAAAAAACTGAAGAATTCCTGGGAAAACGTCAAAAATTTGGGGAAAAAATGGGGAAAAAATGGTGAAAAATTGGGGGGAAAATGGGATTTTTTGGGGGGAAAAGGGAGGAGTTGAGGTGGAAATCCTGGAAAAAATTCCTAGAAAAAATCCTGGGAAAAAACTGAAGAATTCCTGGGAAAAACGTCAAAAAAATGGGGGGAAAACGGTGAAAAATGGGGGAGAAACGGAGAAAAATGGGGGAAAATGGTGAAAAATTGGGGGGAAAATGGGAATTTTGGGGGGGGAAAAGGGAGGGGTTGAGGTGGAATTCCTGGAAAAAATTCCCAGAAAAAATCCTGGGAAAAACTGAAGAATTCCTGGGAAAAACGTCAAAAAAATGGGGGGAAAACGGTGAAAAATGGGGGAGAAACGGAGAAAAATGGGGGAAAATGGTGAAAAATTGGGGGGAAAATGGGAATTTTGGGGGGGGAAAAGGGAGGGGTTGAGGTGGAATTCCTGGAAAAAATTCCCAGAAAAAATCCTGGGAAAAACTGAAGAATTCCTGGGAAAAACGTCAAAAAAAATGGGGGGAAAATGGCAAAAAATGGGAAAAAATGGGGAAAAAATGTCAAAAAATTGGGGGGAAAATGGGATTTTTTGGGGGGAAAAATTGGATTTTTTTGGGGGGAAATGGGAGGAGTTGAGGTGGAATTCCTGGAAAAAATTCCTAGAAAAAATCCTGGGAAAAACTGAAGAATTCCTGGGAAAAACGTCAAAAAAATGGGGAAAAACGGCGAAAAATGGGGGGAAAAATGGCAAAAAATGGGGAAAAAATGTCAAAAAATGGGAATTTTTTAGGGGAAAAATTGGATTTTTTGGCGGGAAAAGGGAGGAAATTGTGGAATTTCTGGAAAAAAAATTCCCAGAAAAAATTTTTGGAAAAAAACTGAAGAATTCCCAGAGAAAATGTCAAAAATTTGGGGGGAAAATGGCGAAAAAATGGGGAAAAAATGGGAATTTTTGGGGAAAAAATGGGATTTTTTGGGGTAAAAATGGGAATTTTTGGGGGTAAAAAGGGGATTTTTTGGGGTAAAAAGGGGGGGAATTGTGGGTGGAAATCCTGGAAAAAATTCCCAGAAAAAATCCTGGGAAAAAACTGAAGAATTCCCAGAAAAAATGAAAAAAATCTGGGAAAAAAATGGCCAAAAAATGAAAATTTGGGGGGAAAAATGAGAATTTTTGGGAGTAAAAAGCAAAAATTTTGGGGGAAAAAAATTGTGGGTGGAAATCCTGGAAAAAATTCCCAGAAAAAATCCTGGGAAAAAACTGAAGAATTCCCAGAAAAAATGAAAAAAATCTGGGAAAAAAATGGCCAAAAAATGAAAATTTGGGGGGAAAAAAGAGAATTTTTGGGAGTAAAAAGCAAAAATTTTGGGGGAAAAAATGAGAATTTTTGGGATTTCCAGAAGAAAATCTGGGAAAAATAAAAATTTTGGGGAAAAACTTAAAAAATCCGGGAAAAAAATCAAGAAAATTTGGGGGAAAAAGAAGAAAATTTGGGAAAAAAATGGCCAAAAAAAGGAAAATTTTGGGGGAAAAATGAGAATTTTTGGGAATAAAAATCAGAAATTTCCAGGAAAAATTTTTGGAGTTGGGAATTTTCCATTTTTGCCCCAAAAATTGAATTTTTTCCCTTAAAAATTGGAATTTTTTCCCCTAAAAATTGAATTTTTCTCCCTTTTTTCCCCTAAAAATTGAAAAATTTTTCCCTTAAAAATTGAATTTTTTTTCCTAAAAATTAAAATTTTTGTCCAAATTTTTTGCCCAAAAATTGAAAATTTTCCCTCTAAAAATCGAAATTTTTTCCCCTAAAAATTGAAAATTTTTCCCCTAAAAATTTGAATTTTTTTCCCCAAAAATGGAAATTTTTTTCCCCAAAAATGGAATTTTTTGCCCTAAAAATTTGGAATTTTTTCCACTAAAATTTAGACTTTTTTCCCCAAAAAATTGGAAATTTTTTCCTTGTCCTCCCTCTAAAAATTGGAATTTTTTTCCATATTTTCCACTAAATAATTGAGATTTTTTTCCCCAAAAAATGCAATTTTTCCCCTAAAATTTGTAATTTTTATCCCTTTTTGTTCCCCCTAAAAATTGCAAATTTCTCCCTCAAAAATTTGAATTTTTTTCCCTATAAAAATTGAATTTTTCCCCCTAAAACTTGAATTTTTTTCCCATTTTTCCTTCTATTTTTCCCATTTTTCCCCTAAAAATTGAAATTTTTTTCTCCTAAAAATTGAATTTTTTCCCCATTTTTTCCCCTAAAAAATTGAATTTTTTCCCCCTAAAAATTGAATTTTTTTCCCATTTTTCCCCCTAAAAATTGGAAATTTTTCCCCTAAAAATAGAAATTTTTTTTCTCCTAAAAATTGAATTTTTTCCCCATTTTTTCCCCTAAAAAATTGAATTTTTTCCCCCTAAAACTTGAATTTTTTTCCCATTTTTCCTTCTATTTTTCCCATTTTTCCCCTAAAAATTGAAATTTTTTTCTCCTAAAAATTGAATTTTTTCCCCCTAAAAATTGAATTTTTTTCCCATTTTTCCCCCTAAAAATTTCAATTTTTTCCCCCTAAAAATTGAAATTTTTTCCCCTAAAAATTGGATTTTTTTCCCCATTTTTTTCCCCTAAAAAACTGAATTTTTTCCCCCCTAAAAATTGGAATTTTTCCCCTAAAAATTTCAAATTTTTTCCCCATTTTCTCCCCCTAAAAGTTGAAATTTTTTTCTCCTAAAAATTGGAATTTTTTCCCATTTTTTCCCCTAAAAAATTGAAATTTTCCCCCTAAAAAGTTCAATTTTTCCCCCTTTTTTTTT
>NW_024511145.1:0-497 GCF_017590135.1 Pyrgilauda ruficollis
AAAAAAAAAAGTAGTTTTCTTTTGATTTCTCCATGTGCTGCTGTGGAATTTATAATTTATCAAATCTTCCTTTTTAATGAGGAAACCAAATTCTGCCCATACCCAAACTAAAATTATAATCTCACTTGTGACAAAAATAAATGTGATTTATTTCAAGACAGCTCATTGGTGTTATTTCTTTTAATGTAAAACCTGACTGTGGATTGTGCACTGGTGGTCCTCATCCTACTGTATAAAGCTAGCCTTATTCCCCTTCTGAGGTTATCTGGATTAGCTGGGTAGCTGTGAAACCTGAGCATTTGTACTAGAACTTTACAACAGGACAGCTTCTTAAGATTTTCAGTATAAAGCAGTCCCAAAACACTACTGTTTTCAGCCTAGAGAGCCTAATCCTCTGAGTGTGTTATCGCTATGAAGGAAAATATCTTCACCCCAGCCAAGAGCAACAGAAACTCATTCGTAATAAACTGGAGAATGCGTCTGAATCTGGTCTTAAA
>NW_024511146.1:0-497 GCF_017590135.1 Pyrgilauda ruficollis
GGAGATATAGATCAGCCTAAAGCAATGCAAGCATCCCCTATGCCAGTATAGATGAATAACATTTAATCTTTTCTTTCAGACTCATTAAATGTAATTCATCTGCAACTCCATATCTCAGCACCTGACAATGGAAAGTTCAACGCAATGCTGAGTCCCTCAAGGAGCCAAACAATATTTTCAGTTTCCAGTTTAAACTTTTCTCTAAAGGCCATTTAATCCCTGTTCTGACAAGAGAAGGAACACTTTCAGCTAGACTTGAACATTGGAAACATGTCCAATTTTCTCTGGGCAATATCTTTCACACAACTCACATTAAGAAGCTTTCTCCTAATCATAACCTCCCTTCCTTTACTGGAAAACAAGAGTCTGCTCTCCTATGACCACTGGACCACATAAAAAGAGCTTGCTGAATTTTTCCTATAGGCTTCTTTATAAATAATATCAAAAGTTTACACAGACGTATCATTTCCCTGTGCTTGAAGACCTCAAATTCCTTC
>NW_024511147.1:0-497 GCF_017590135.1 Pyrgilauda ruficollis
CAGGGCTTGGAGCAACCTGGGATGATGAAAGGTGTCCCTGTCCATGGGGAATGAGACGATCTTTACTGTTCCCTCCAACCCTAACCATTCCAGGACTCTGGGACACTCTACACTTGTATAAGTGGAGCAGCCAGGAGCACCAGGGCCACGTCCTGCCCAGCCAAGGAGCAGCCCCAGGAGCACAGGGACAGTGCTGGCCAAGGGCAGTGCTGCTGCCCAGCTGCCTCTGCACCCCAGAGCTAGTGCTGCACTGATGGAACATGTTGTAGGGACACCTTAAAGCTATACTGAGCCATGGGGTAAGCAGGAGTATAAGGACAGGCTGCAGGTTCACTCCCTGCTCCAACAAATAGTTCTTTTACATGAAATAATGTGTGGGATAAACTACTTTCATGAGCCTCAGAGCAGAGTCTGGAGTCTTCTCCCTTCCCTTCTCTCTCCCCACACCAACACTGTGCACCTGGTGGCAACACAAGCTCTCATAACCTCTCAAGCAA
>NW_024511148.1:0-497 GCF_017590135.1 Pyrgilauda ruficollis
ATTACAGATCCATGGATTCTCCTGGATGTTCATAAACCCAAGGCCACGCCCAGGCCCCATTCCAGGGTTTTGATTGGAAAATCACAACTTTCCATTAATGATGGGTCTGGGGTTTATGGGGTGTTTTTAGTGTTTCAGTCCCCAGGTCCCCTCCTGTCCCCACTGCCATTCCAGAGGGGCACGGATCATTGTCCCTTCCTGGGAAAAGGGGATTTTCCAGCAGTGGGGTGGCCATAAAGGCAGCAGCTCCCATCTGCTGGCGCCAGGAAGGAGCCAATTAAATCCTGGGAATGCAATTCCAAACCTGTTTATAACTAATAAACATTCAAAAGCTCCAAATAACCCCAAATGTTCCTCCAGGAGAATTGCTGGAGCGAGGGTGGGATGAGGCCTGGATGGGAATTTCACATCCTGCTGCAGGTTTGCCTCCAGCAAACAATGCACCCCGAATTCCCCCACCCCATGGAACATATCCCATCCCATGGATCCCATCCCAT
>NW_024511149.1:0-497 GCF_017590135.1 Pyrgilauda ruficollis
AAATCCCAACTCAAATAACAAACATGTCTCTAAATATGGATAATTATATCTGATCCATAATAATAATTCTTTGAGCTCTATTCTAGAAACTCCCTCTGCGTACGCCTCTGTCACACCTTGTAAGGCTGACAATGTTTCTATCTGTTCCTGTGTGTGTTCCCCATGTTCTTGATTTTTGACCTTCTCACCGAATCCGTGTCGTCAGAGCAGTCCGAAGGCTCCTGGTTCCCGTCCAGCAGGTTGCAGGAGATGGATCCAGAGGCGCCTTTCTGATTCCGCTCCGGGCTGTTCTGGTACAAGTTTTCTTCGGCAGAAGTGGAGTGTGATGTTCTCCCCGGCTGCTGCTTCCTCCGACCTTTCTGGCTGCTTTCCCAAGGAGTTATCAGCGGTCTCCTGGGAACGAGTCCAGCTCTGGAAACTGCCCACTTGGGTGTTCTTTTTGCAGCTCACCGCTTCTTGCTCCTCTCTTTGGAGCTCACCTTCGGTGCACTTTGGTG
>NW_024511150.1:0-497 GCF_017590135.1 Pyrgilauda ruficollis
CCCCCCAATTTCGGGGTCCGGGCCGGTGTCTCACCGGTGGAAGGAGTCGACCATCTTGAGCTGCCCGCGCAGCTCCTTCTTGCTCAGGTGGTCGAGCATCCGCGCGTCCACCAGCGACTCCATGAAGTAGCTGCGGTACTGGGGCAGCCCCAGGCTGGGCAGCCACTCGTTGCCCACCCACTCGTGGTTCATGTCCCCGTGCGCCAGGATCTGTGAGGGGACAGCTTTATAGACCTGCCAGGACCTGCCTAGGGCACCCCCGGTGCTTTATATCCCTGCTAGGACCTGGTTATGGCATCTCTGAACCTTTATATCCCTGCCAGGACCTGCCACTCGTTGCCCACCCACTCGTGGTTCATGTCCCCGTGCGCCAGGATCTGGGGGGACAGCTTTATAGACCTGCCAGGACCTGCCTGTGGCACTCAGAACCTCCCTATCCCTGCCAGGATCTGCCTATGGCATCCCCAAGGCTTTATATCCCTGCCAGGACCTGCCAC
>NW_024511151.1:0-496 GCF_017590135.1 Pyrgilauda ruficollis
AAAAATAAAAATATTTGGGGAAAAAATGAAGGAAAAATTGAGAAAAAATAAGAAAAAAAATCAGAATAAAAAGGGAAAAAGGGGGCGGGGCTTAAGGAAGGGGCAGGGCTTAGGGAGGGGGCGGGGCCTGCTTATTCAAATGAGGTCGGCGACGTTGAGCGGCATCTCCTCGATGGCCGTGTTGTAGAAGGTCTCGATGTCCCGCAGCGTCCGTTTGTCCTCCTCGGTGACCATGTTGATGGCCACGCCCTTGCGGCCGAAGCGGCCCCCGCGGCCGATCCTGGAAACCCCGATTTTGGGTCAAAAAAACGGGAAAAAAATCCACAAAAAACACCCCGGGAGTTGCTGAAGGAATGGGGAAAGATCTGCCGAGAATTGTCTGGAAATGTCCTAAAAGTTCCCCAAAAAATTGCCCGGGAATTGCCAAAAAAAGGTTAAAAAAGTCCCAAAAAATCGCGAAAAAATTCCGCAAAAATCTCGGAAGAATTCCTCAAAA
>NW_024511152.1:0-496 GCF_017590135.1 Pyrgilauda ruficollis
GCCCAACCCACTCTGGGACTCTGTAGTTCTTGGAATTTTCCAGAATTCCAGTAATGTGTTTTCTAATCCTGTTTCCACTACACCAAAGCCATGGAGGATTTGGGAGCCTGGTGATGTCTCAGCCCCAAAGCTGTGGCCACCACAAGAGCTGAGGAGCTCTGCCCAGGCAGGACAGGTCCCACCCCATGTCCTTCCAGCAGCAAACCAGAGCCAGCCCTGGAGCAGCAGGGGCTGAGGGCTCTCCAAGGCTGTGCCAGTCCTCCTGTTACCATAGAAACGGGACAGAAAAGCTGCCAGAAGCAGGGGGATGAAGGGGTCTTTTTGGTCCTTCATCGTCTGCCCAGTCATGTGAAATCTGTGTCATGGGCTCACAGAATCATCTAGGCTGGAAAATCCCTCTGAGCCCAAACATTCCCAGAACTGCCCAGACCACCACTGCCCACATCCCCAAGTGCCACATCCTCCAGCGATGGGAGCTCCACCACTGCCCCGGGCA
>NW_024511153.1:0-496 GCF_017590135.1 Pyrgilauda ruficollis
GAAATGGTTTTGGGGCCGGTTTCTCCCTTTGGAGCCAGTTTTGGGTTAAAACGGGGCAGATTTCTCCCCTTTGCAAATGGTTTTGGGTTAAACAGGGCAGATTTTGCCCCCCTGGTGCCTGTTTTGGGTTAAAATGTGGTAAAATCTGCTCCTTTGATGCCCATTTTGGGGTAAAACAGGGCAGATTTTGCCCCTCTGGAAATGGTTTTGGGTTAAACGGGGCCGGTTTCTCCCCTTTGAAGCCAGTTTTGGGTTAAAATGTGGTAAAATCTGCTCCTTTGATGCCCATTTTGGGTTAAACGGGGCTGATTTCTCCCCTCTGAAATGGTTTTGGGGCCGCTTTCTCCCCCTGGTTCCCAGTTTGGAACCGGGCTGGATCCCGGGGGTCTCTGCCCGTTTTGGGGCCGGTTTCTCCCCTCTGGAGCCAGTTTTGGGTTAAAATGTGGTAAAATCTGCTCCTTTTGAGCCAGTTTTGGGTTAAACAGGGCAGATTTTG
>NW_024511154.1:0-496 GCF_017590135.1 Pyrgilauda ruficollis
GTGCTCACACATCCAGCTGTGCTCACAGCATCCTCTGTCACGGGGATGGTGCCCATGCCCTGGCACTGCCACTGCTCCTGCTGGGACAGCCTGAAAAGTCTGAGATGCCTTGGAGAGGAAGCTGTGGCCCAGCTTTCCTCATCCTCAGCCCTGCCCCACACCGTGTCCTGCCCAGCAGCACCCTGTGCACCCATGGGACACCTCTTGGGATGCCAAAAAGTGCCCTACAGGGCTTGGCCTGTGCCCCAGGCCCTGGGGTGTCACCCAGCCCCTGGAGCTGTCCCCTCCGAGCCCCCCAGCACCACCACCATGGAATTATGAAGTCATTATGGCTGGGACAGACTATTGAGATCACTGAGTCAAATAATCCACCAAACACCCTGTGCCCACTAATCCATGTCCTGAGGTGACACATCTGCTCATGCCTTGAGCATTTCCAGGTCCACCCTGGAGCCTCCTCTGCCACACATGTTCCTCTGGCTCTTGCCACACAGTG
>NW_024511155.1:0-349 GCF_017590135.1 Pyrgilauda ruficollis
GCTGCCAGTTTGGCCCCGATGTCACCAAGCGCTTCCTGGAGCGGAACCGCCTGGAGCTGATCATCCGCAGCCACGAGGTCAAGCCCGAGGGCTACGAGGTGGCCCACGATGGCCGCTGTGTCACCGTCTTCTCCGCCCCCAACTACTGGTGAGGGACAGCTCGGGGACACGGCCGGGGACACGGCGGGGGACATGGCTGGGGACACACACGGCCGGGGACATGGCTGGGGACACGGCTGGGGACACGGCTGGGGACACGGCGGGGGACACGGCTGGGGACACGGCAGGGGACACGGCGGGGGACATGGCTGGGGGCACGGCCAGGGACACACACGGCGGGGGGCACGGC
>NW_024511155.1:3454-5735 GCF_017590135.1 Pyrgilauda ruficollis
CCCCGCCGTGCGGTTTTACCATCTCTGTAATTAATTAATCACGTTCAATAAAGTTAATTAAAAGCCCGCTCGTGAAGGGCTGCCGGCCGCTGGGGGGCGCTGCAGCACCCCGCCGTGCGGTTTTACCATCTCTGTAATTAATTAATCACGTTCAATAAAGTTAATTAAAAGCCCGCTCGTGAAGGGCTGCCGGCCGCTGGGGGGCGCTGCAGCGCGGGGGGCGCGGCCGCTAGGGGGCGCCGTGGCCGCGGTGACGGTTGCCATGGAGACCCCGCCCCCCCCTCGGCGCGTTGTTGCCATGGCGACGGGGAATGGAGGGCGGGAACCCCAAAAAAAACCCCAGAAACCCCCAAATTTGCCCTGGGGACCCCAAACCCAACCCCAGGGACCCTCAAATCTCACCCAGGGAGCCCCAAATCCTCCCAAGGACCCCCAAACCTCACCCAAGGACCCCCAGACCTCACCCAGGGACCCCCAAATCTCACCCAGGGACCCCCAGACCTCACCCAGGGACCCCTAAACCTCACCCAGGGACCTCCAAATCCTCCCTGGGCACCCCCAGACCTCAGGGACCCCCAAATCTCACTCAAGGACCCCCAAACCTCACCCAGGGACCTCCAAATCCTCCCTGGGGACCCCCAAACCTCACCCAAGGACCCCCAAACCTCACCCAGGGACCCCAAGACCCCCCTGAGGACCCCCTCCTCAATTCAGGGAGCCTCAAGTCCCACCCTGGAGCCCCCCCGAAAGCTCCAGAAGTTTCTTTAGCCCCCCCAAACTCCCTCTTGGGGGGCTCTGGGGTTCATGGGAGGACCCAGAGGGGTCTTTGGGGGGGCCTGGACCACTCCGAGCCCCTCCCAGTTTGGCACTGGGACCAGTTCCAGTGGTAGAGCGACCTGCCAATCAGCGCCGCTCAGCCAATAGGAGAGCGGAGCGCCTCCGTCAGTCGCGCCGCTCAGCCAATAGGAGAGCGGAGCGCCTCCGCTGGTCCCGCCCCCCGGCCGAGAGCGTCGAACGGGTCCGAAACGTCCGGGAATGACCCAAAATCACCTCGGAAGGACCCAAAATCAATTCGAAACGACCAAAATAATTTCAAAATTAGCCAAAATCTCTTCGGAATGACCCGAAATCACCTCGGAACGACCCAAAATCACTTCGGAAGGACCCGAAATCACTTCGGAATGACCCAAAATCAATTCAGAACGACCAAAATCATTTCAAAATTACCCAAAATCACTTCGGAAGGACCCGAAATCACTTCGGAACGACTAAATCATTTCAAAATTACCCAAAATCACTTCAGAATGACCCAAAATCACTTCGGAATGACCCCAAATCAATTCGGATGGACCCAAAACCCCCTCGGGTGACCTCAAATCCCCTTGAATTGACCCCAAATCCCCTTGAAATGACCCAAAATCCCCTCAGAGGGGTCCAAAACCCTCTCAAAAGGATCCCAACCCCCCCAAGAGGATCCCAAATCCCCTTGGAGGGTTTCAAAACCCCTTGAGAGGATCCCAAATCCCCCTGAGAGGATCCAAATTCCCTTGAGAGGATCCCAAACCCCCTTGAAATGACCCAAAATCTCCTTGTCGGTGCCGGTACCGCCCCGGGGGGGTGCGAGGGGGTCGGTCCCGGTGTCCCCCGGTGCTTCAGGGCCGGCCCCGCCCCGGCCCGGCCCCGCCATCCCCGGCCGCGCTCCCTGCGCATCCCTCGGGCCCGGCCCCGGCCGAGGGCGGGGGGCGCATCCCGGAGCCCCCTCCCCATTCTCGGGGGCACATCCGCATTGTCGGGGACCCCTCCCCACGCCGGGGACCCCCAGGCAGGGCCCCGTTCATCCCGGAGCCCCCATCCCCATCCCGGTCCCTCCCTGCATCCCGATTCTCCCCTGCATCCCGGAGCCCCCTCCCCATCGCGCTCCCCTCCGCATCCCGGAGCCCCCTCCCCATTCTCGGGGACCCCTCCCCATCCCGGAGACCCCTCCCCATTCTCGGGGACCCCTCCTCATCCCGGGGACCCCCAGCCAGGCCCCTCCTTCATCCCGGTGCCCCCATCCCCGTCCCGGTCCCTCCCAGCATCCCGATTTCCCCGGTACCGCGGCGCCCCCTCCCCAATCCTGGAGCCCCCTCCCCATTCCCGGGGACCCCTCCCCATCCCGGGGACCCCTCCCCATCCCGGGGACCCCTCCCCATCCCGGGGACCCCTCCCCATCCCGGGGACCCCTCCCCATCCCGGGGACCCCTCCCCAATCCCGGGGTCCCCCCCCAATCCCGGGGTCCCC
>NW_024511155.1:6188-6808 GCF_017590135.1 Pyrgilauda ruficollis
CAAAAACAGGGAACCCCCCCCGGGGGATGGGGAACCCCAAAAAAGGGACCCCGGGGATGGGGAACCCCCAAAAAAGGGACCCCCGGGGGTGGGGAACCCCCAAAAAAGGGACCCCCGGGGGTGGGGAACCCCCAAAAAAGGGACCCCCGGGGGTGGGGAACACCCCAAAAAAGGGACCCCCGGGGGTGGGGAACCCCCAAAAAAGGGACCCCCGGGGGTGGGGAACCCCCAAAAAAGGGACCCCCGGGGATGGGGAACCCCCAAAAAAGGGACCCCCGGGGATGGGGAACCCCCAAAAAAGGGACCCCCGGGGATGGGGAACCCCAAAAAAGGGACCCCCCAGGGCAATGGGATCCCTCCCAGGGGACAGGGACCCCCAAAAATTGATCCACTTAGGGATAGAGACCCCCCCTCCAGGGGATGTGGGACCCCCAAAAAGGGACCCCCGGGGATGGGGAACCCCACAGGGGATGGGGACCCCCCAAAAAGGGACCTCCCCAGGGCAATGGGACCCCCCAATAGGGACAGCGACCCCCCCAGGGAATGAGAGACCCTCCAGAAAAGGACCCCCTAAAGGGACAACAACCCCCCCCAGGTGACAACGGCCCCCCCAGGGCACA
>NW_024511156.1:0-496 GCF_017590135.1 Pyrgilauda ruficollis
TTCTGTTGTGCTAAGTGAATTCTGTAGATTTAAGTGTTTTTTCTGAAGGATGCAGAACAGCAGCGGGTGAGTTGCTCACTGCACCATTCCAAACAAGCCTTTGCACACAGCCTAGCCAAGAGAGGTATGCTTTATGGGCCAGGCAGTCACAGGTCAATTTAACTAAACATTTATTATTTCTTAAGTAATGGAGAAAATTGTAGGGTCCTATAATGGATAACTCAGCCTCACATCTTCCAATTATTCTTTCATATATTTGTGCATATTGTTTCATTTCCTAGCTTTTGTTGTACACGGAGGTAATAAACAGAAATCTAGATAGAACGTTGATAAAAACAACATATGACAAAATTCTGCAAATCTCTTGTATTACAGAAGTCTGTAAATGATGCCTCACAATTTTTGCCTTTAGCTCAGCAAAGCTGGACTTTGTCCAGGTCTGTCCAGCCACATGCCAGGAATTGCCCAAAAGAGTTGTGGCTGCCCCTGGATCCCT
>NW_024511157.1:0-496 GCF_017590135.1 Pyrgilauda ruficollis
AGCATGAATCACACCTATTTATCACACAAAGAAGCCATAAGTGTGCCTTAGCACCAATAAAAAACAAGAAGGAAATGCTGTGTTTTCTGAAGGGGTCAGAAGGAGAGAAGTCTTCCAAATGAGTTGATGCTTCAGAAACTTTATTTAATTCCAATCCTAATCTATAATCTTATTCTACAAAACACTTGAACAATCCTACTGTACAATCCTACTCTACAATTCTACTTAAATTGGCTATGAAGATAACATCTTGACATGATTGTTACATTCTGGCCTCCTACTTCTTCTTCTTCTTTTTCACTGAAATGATGAGTGGTGCCAGGATGGATGCTGGCTTGGCTGATATTACAAATGGATGCGGTCCACAGGAAAAAGAAAAAAAACCAACAAAGAAAAGTGAACCATGACTTTACAATCTCAGTGCTTCACAGGCTCTATCAGGATTCCTCTAATTCCTAGAATGACCCGGAAAGTAGAACAATGGGACCATCTGCTC
>NW_024511158.1:0-496 GCF_017590135.1 Pyrgilauda ruficollis
AAGCCACAGCTAGATCCAATTAAGATAAATATTGTAAAAAAGTAAGTTAACTAGTCAAGATGTTAGATGGAGTTTGTTATCTGTGCTAAGAAGAAAAAGGAGTCAGTGCTGTGAAAAGCTACCCATGAGAAATCACCAAGGAGACACAAAACCTTTACAATAAGATGGCAACACTGGTGAGACTGCATCTTGAGTGCTGTGTCCAGTTCTGGGCCCCTCAGTTTAGGAAGGATGTTGAGATGCTTGAGCGTGTCCAGAGGAGAGCAACGAGGCTGGAGAGGGGCTTGGAACACAAGCCCTGTGAGGAATGTTTGAAGGAATTGGGGTTGTTTAGCCTGCAGAAGAGGAGGCTCAGAGGTGACCTTATTGCTCTCTACAACTCCCTGAAGGGAGGTTGTAGACAGGTGGGGGTCGGTCTCTTCCACCCGGCAGCAACTGACACATGAAGAGGACACAGTTTCAAGCTACTTCAGGGAAGGTACAGGTTGGATATTAG
>NW_024511159.1:0-496 GCF_017590135.1 Pyrgilauda ruficollis
CCCCCCGGCCGCAGGAGCCCCGCGCGGGCAGGAGCGCAGCGCTGCGGGCACCGCCGGGCTCTGCTGCTGCCCCGGCAGCCTCGCACAAAGAGCCAGCGGCTCCTGACACCCATCTGCTAGCAGCCTTGCGGCCAGCACGGCCGCGAGCCTGGCGTGACAGGGCTGCAGCGCCAGAAGATGCTGCGAGCGCCCGAGCGCAGGAAATCGCCTCTGGGAAACCTGGGAGCTCAGAGGGAAACTCGAGCACCAGCCCTGCTCCCTCAGACATGCCTAAAAACACACCGAAGAGGCGTGTATTCAACATGATCGACAAAGAGTAGAAATTAGTAGCCCATAAACAATGAATATATAAAGTATCATCATTATGTTACAAATAATTTAATAAGCATAAACTTTTTAATAGCCAAAGGGAAGTCAGCAGCGTGGTGACTGCTGCTCATCAGAACAAACCCTTTTAATAGCTTAAACCCTGAACATTAATCAGCATTTATTGCTT
>NW_024511160.1:0-496 GCF_017590135.1 Pyrgilauda ruficollis
TCTGGGGTCTCTAAAATGGGGCTGGGGCCTTCAAAGTTTCTTTTTTTTCCCCAAAATTTTAATTTTTTCCCCAAATTTTCTCTTTTTTTCACCCGTATTTGGGGATTTTATTTCCCAAAAATTTCATTTTTTCCCCCAAATTTTGGGATTTTTTTTCCCCCAAATTTTTATCCCCAAATTTTTATTTTGTCCCAAATTTTTGGGTTTTTTCCCCCAAAAATTTCCAACTTTTCCCCCCAAAATTTCAATTTCTCCCCAGTATTTCGTGGATTTTTTGCCCAAAAATTCCATTTTTTCCCCCAAATTATTTTCCCCAAAAATTTCCATTTCCCCCAAATTTTTTGGGATTTTTTTTCCCAAATTTTTGGTTTTTCCCCAAAAAGTTCCATTCCCCACAAATTTTTTGGGATTTTTTTTCCCAAATTTTTGGTTTTTCCCCAAAAAAATTTCAATTTCCCCCCCATATTTTGTGGATTTTTTGCCCAAAAATTCCATT
>NW_024511161.1:0-496 GCF_017590135.1 Pyrgilauda ruficollis
TAAGTGAAAAATATTCATTTCTTTATCCTCTGCTTTGTGTTGTTGGGTGAGGGGGATAAAAGACAGAGGATCACCCATTTCAGCTCATTTCAACCCAAACCCCAGACAGAAAATCCAGTGAAAAATACTGCAGGGAATAAGTGAAACATCTAAAAGAGTGAAAAACCACAAAAGAAGGCAGGAAACCAAAGGCATGACTCAAAATTTCCTTCTCCTTCCCATCCCCACTCCCGAGCACTGAACCCAACGGTTTTTATTGGATTTTAATTTGGTCCAAGAGTCAATAAAATCCGAATTGCTGACTCACAAATACCTTCCAGACTCCTGTAGGAGCAGTCAGGGTTGTGAGCTCTCAGAAATGTTCCATGAAAACGCACAGGGAGGTAGAAAAAAAACGTAACCAAGCTGCAGGGGGAGGCCTGGGAAACAGAACCAGACTGGTTTTTCCCTTCCATTTGCAGTTCACATGTGGTTACAATTAACAGTGAAAAAAAAA
>NW_024511162.1:0-496 GCF_017590135.1 Pyrgilauda ruficollis
GACCGTCCCCCCCCGTCCCCCCCAGGCCGAGAAGAACCGGCTGGCGGCCATGGCGGCGCCCCTGCAGAAGGGCTCGGGCGGCCCCTTGCGGCTCTACGTGGGCTCCCTGCACTGCAACATCACCAAGGACATGCTGCGCGGCATCTTCGAGCCCTTCGGCAAGGTGGGCACGGCTGGCACAGCTGGAACGGCCGGGGGAACATCTGGGGGGGCAGGGGAGGGGAAAAATAAAAAAAACCCGGTGAAATTTGGGTAAAAAATGGGGATTTTAGGGGAAAAAGTGTGGTTTGGGGAGGAAATCGTGATTTTGGGGGGGAAAATGGGGATTTTGGGGTGAAAAATGGGGATTTAAGGGTTAAAAACGGGGATTTTGGGGGGTTTGGGCACAGCTGGGGCACCTGGGATGGGAAAAATAAAAAAAACCCGGTGAAATTTGGGTGAGAAATGGGGATTTTAGGGGAAAAAATGAAGGTTTGGGGGGATGGGAGTTTAAGGG
>NW_024511163.1:0-496 GCF_017590135.1 Pyrgilauda ruficollis
AACTGCAAACTTCAATTTCAGCTTTAAATTTGGTTCAGCAGTCATGGTCCAAATTAACATTAAACACCAAATTAGAGGTGGTGACCAAGTCTCACTGGGAAAGTTTTCACAGAATGACCTCTAAGAGGTTATAAACACCTGCAGCCCAGACCTCAGCCCTATAGGAGGGATTTTTTACCTTGGTCAGGCTCGATCCCGCTGGTGCCGTGACTCTTCATGTCAATGTCAAACTCCTCTGACAAGGAATTTTTCAGGGCAGGCCTGAGCACTTTGCCTTGGGCACGGTACTCCTGCAGCTCTGAGAGCAGCTCATCAATCTGGTCCTGCAGCTCCTGGGAGAGAGGGCAACAAAAAAAGCTGAGGGAAAAGGAACCAAGGCTGCTGAGCACCGAGCCAGTCCCACCACTGGACACTGAGGTGAGAATTATAGCAAAGACTTGGCAATAAACATAGTGCCACAGCCAAACAGGGGCAGAGGGCAGGGATGGATGGGAGA
>NW_024511164.1:0-496 GCF_017590135.1 Pyrgilauda ruficollis
TTTTTTTTTTTTTTTTGAGGGGATTTTGTGGGATTTTTTGGGGTTTTTTGATTTTTTAGGGGGTTTTTTGTGGGTTTTTTTATTTTTTGGGGGTTTTTTTGTCAGATTTTTTTAATGGGTTTTCTGATTTTTTTGGGTTTTTTTGTCAGATTTTTTTGGTGGGTTTTTTGATTTCTTTTGGGATTTTTTGGGGGGATTTTTTGTGAATTTTTTGGGGTTTTTTGCGGGATTTTTTGTGACTTTTTGGGGGGGTTTTTGCGGGATTTTTGGGGTTTTTTTTGCGGGGTTTTTTTGTGGGATTTTTTGTGAAATTTTTTGCGGGATTTTTTTGGGGGGTTTTTTGTGACTTTTTTTGTGATTTTTCCGGGATTTTTTGTGAATTTTTTGGGGATTTTTTGGTGAATTTTTTGGGTTTTTTGCGGGATTTTTTGTGACTTTTTTGGGGATTTTTTCCGCGATTTTTTGTGAATTTTTCCGGGATTTTTTCCGGGATTTT
>NW_024511165.1:0-496 GCF_017590135.1 Pyrgilauda ruficollis
CTTCCTGCAGCTCAAGCAAGTTTGCTGCAGTTGGATTTCATAAAGCTCTGACAGAGGAGCTGTCTGCCCTGGGAAAGGATGGAATAAAAACAACATGCCTTTGTCCAGTTTTTATAAACACTGGATTTGTCAAAAACCCCAGTACAAGGTAACTCTCAATACTCTGCATTCCTGTGTTTCCTTCTTTGCATCAAGGCACTGCATATTATCCCAGCTTTAGGCCTCTGTTCCAACAGTTGTTGTATAACAACTGTTTGTATCATTGACTAAAGAAAATCTGCAATGTCCTTTAATTGTTGTTTAATTGTCCATGTAATTGTTGCATTTGAATTACCTGAGTTTGTACATTTGTGAAGCCTCCTAGATCAGCTGGTACCACCCCTTTTTATCACTGCAGCTCTTATGTATTTGCTTTCCTGTGTAGGCTTGGAAAGATTTTGGAGATTGAAGAAGTTGTACAGGCTTTGATGGAAGGAATAGTGACCAACCAGAAAAT
>NW_024511166.1:0-6807 GCF_017590135.1 Pyrgilauda ruficollis
GACTAATTCTTGCAGGGCAGTAAGCTTATCAGTGGTAAAGGGCCACTGGTCAACCCAGAGAGGTTTGTCTGTCAACCATGTCAAGGCTACAACTGGATGTTCATTGCCCTGCATCACAGTGACCCCTATTAAAAATCCGTAGTAATTTTGACACCCCATTGAGATAAACAATCTCGACCCCATAAACTTTGAGGACCATCAGCAACATAGGGCCTGATGTTAGCTTGTTGGCCATCAGGATGTTTTACATTAATTACAATGGCTGACAAACCGCCTGTTGTTGCACCACCCAATCCCATAAGTCCAAAACTTGCATGAGTGAGAGGCCATGATTGAGGCCAGCAACATCGGGAGAGTATTGTGACATCTGCTCCAGTGTCAATCAAAGCTGTTACTGATATGGTTCCTGGATGACATCCACTGGCGGTGAGGATACATGTCTCTTCTGGACGGTTCTCCGTTACTTTCTCAGTCCAGAATACTTGAGGTACTCCTGTCGATCCAAAACCTCCTGTGCCGCGACTTCAGTCAACTGTATTCGGAACAGAACTCACAAAAGGTACAATTTGAGCAATGCAAGTTCCTTTCTGAATAGTGACAGGAGGGTTATCAATGGACACCATAGCATGAATCTGTCCTACATAATCAGTGTCAATAAGTCCTAAATGCACATGAATACCTCTAACTATAGTACTTGATCTGCCTATCAAAAACACACTCAATCCATGTCCTATTGGATCAAAGGCATTGAGGGGCACTTTGCATATTTCTTTTGTCAAAATGGTTACTGTGTCCACGGTGGGTATATCAATCCCTGCGGACCCTCTTGTTGCCCCTGATTATTTCTCGCAAATGGGCAGATTTGCAGTGCCAGGAAGGACCGTACCGGCCACTGTGGTTGTTGGGGTATTTGTATTCCCACGCGTCCCATTGTGCTTTTCTTCCAGTTTCCCAGCAACAGCTGACCATTTGCATGGTATTTCTATTGGACAGTTTTCAAAACCTCTGTAGGGTATAAAAACCCCTAACTCTGCCTGGTTCAGCTGAAGAAGCTGTCACTGAGAACCTTCATGGGACACCCTAATAAAGAATCCTGCAGAACCTTATACAGCGCTTCTCCTCTCTCTCCCTGCGTCTGCTGCCCGCGGCCACAAGCAAGCCAAAAGAGCTGATAATCACTAAGAGCTGAAATCACTTGAGCTTGCTTGGCTGCTGGCAGCTAGGAACGGCTTGGGAGATCGGACCAAGTCTGAGCCTCCACTGAGACTATCCTGGCCTCGGCAGTCCACCGGGGGCAGCCCGGCTGGAACCTACCGGGATATATACACAATTTCTGTCGCAAGGGTTCATCATCTACCTGTTTTTCAAGAGCTGCAGCAAGCCTTTCCACAAATTGCATAAATGGTTCTCTCATCCCTTGCTGTATAGTAACATACCTCTGCTTTGGAGCTGACATTTCCATTGTTTTAATTAAAGCATTCATGCCAATTTGCTGAGCTTGTGTCAAAATTGAAGGATCCCACCTTGCCTGTAAATCTGGGTTAGCAAAAGGTGTTGAGGACTCTCCATGTGTGGAGACACGAGGCTTGACTCCATTTCAGAAGGCTGATTTATTATGTTATATATTATATTAAAATACTACATTAAGACTATACTAAAAGAACAGAGAGATCAGAAGGCTACAACAAGAAGAGAACAGAACAGAATAGAATAACAAAATCCTGTGACTGCTCACAGCCTTGGCACAGGTGGCTGTGATTGGTCATCAATGGAAAACAATCCACATGGACCAATCACAGATGCACCTGTTGCATTCCACAGCAGCAGATAGTAATTGTTTACCTTTCTCTCCTGAGGCTCCTCAGCTTCTCAGGAGAGGAAAAATCCCAGCAAAGGATTTTTCATAATATCATGGCTACACCAGCTTCTGAAGTTCGCATCTTAACTGCATCCCAAAAGCTGCGAGGATTCTTGGGGTGTATAGTCACCCGACAGGGAGGCAAAGTCCAGAGGTTACGCACAGACGATGATTCCGCCTGTCGGTGCCGGCGTTCTACAACTGGGGCACGCCCCTGCTGGGGCACTGGCCATTGGCATTCATCGCTGTCGCTGTCCCCATCCAGGGATGGGGAGGACAGGCAGCGGGAAGCACTGTGTGGTGTGTTGCCCAAAGGCTTCAGAGTCAAGAGGCCGACTGAGGACTATGAGGCCGAAAGACCAGTTGCGAGCCCAGGCGCATGGGGGCCGGCTGACGGCTGTGCCACAGCCGGGGGTCCAGCCGCGGATGGTGCGGCTGGAGGTGTGGCAGCGGGCAGCACAGCCGTGGCCGATGGCAGTACCGCCGCTGCCATGGGCTGCAATGGCGAAGGTGTAAAAGACATTAAGTCAACCAAGTCAGCCACCGTGCCAGGAGGAGGAGGCAGTTGCTCTGCAACCAAAGATGGGGAGTGAAAGGAGAGACAGCCCCTTCTGTGTGATTTACTGTTCGGAGAGATGGTGCTGATGCGGTGGTCACGGTCACTGTTGTCTGCCCAGGCGCCATGGAAAAGGAGGGGGAAGCCGGCCGGAGGCATGACGTCAGCTGGAACAGACACTCACCGAAAGGCGTTGACAATGGGCATGGCCAGTACAGCTGTGCAGGCTCCGTGGCTGACGATAAGGAAGCTGATGGAGCGGCCAGTATTGTCATGGCGACTGCTGACACCGGAGCTGACTCTGCCCTCACCTACCATGTGGGGGGGGATCTTGAGCTGGGAACTGCAGCCCTTGCTGGCCGTGAGAGTCAGTCCCCAGTGTGCAGGAGGGGAAAGGTGGGATGGCACGGCGCAGACATCTCCACACAGCCATAAGCCGAGGCACGGCAAAATCTCCTCCAGAAAACTCCTCCGCGAGCTGGTGGCCCAATGCCTCCCAGAGGATCAGGCTAAAAGCAGCGTCCAGATGCACCGGGAAGTCATGAGACTTGGCCCATGCTAACAAAGCGCAGAGCGAATCATCCGACACAGAGTCTCCAAAAGGAAATCATGTCCCTCCACACAGAAACAACCGTGTTTTCTTTAGGAGCATGGTTTCCCATTGCAGAAACACCAGCACCCAACCCCAGCAAAGCACGGACTGTCCACTGTGCTGGGGGATTCGTCCCTGCCCACTGTTCTAAGCTATCAGGGCAAAACCACAGTCCCAGTCCCTTCCAGGAGGATGGGGGGAAAAGGTCATTACCTCTCCGGGGGAACAGAGGGTGTCCAGGCGCGAGCGGAACGCATGGGAGCCATGGGGTCCCAGTGGCGTTCCAGTGAGGATCTTGAGTGTCTCCATCCGTCCCACGATCCACAAAGCGCCGATTGATGCGAAACACGGCATGGTCACCAGATGTCACTATTGAGTAAGAAAGTGGCATGGACTCCAAGAAAGCTGGCTTGCACAGCAGCTTTAATGCAAAAAACAATTCTCTTTTATAGACTGTTCTGATACATTCTACTTGATTGGCTAATTAACAAAAACACCTTTCTCACAAACAATCCTCGAGAAGAACAGAAAAACAGAGTAGGAAAACACCACCTGCAGGTCATTTATAATAACAAGTTATCATCGTTTCTCTAAAACTCCCTAAAAAGTCTCACAAGTCCACTGTGAGAAAACTTATCTCATTTTCTCGCTCTCTGACTGTCCTGGGTCGACAAGGAAGTGAGGTTTTCGGGAAGTTGTAGTCAAACCAATCAGTGGTCAGATTTGAATATTGGCACCTGGTGTGGCCACTGAAGACATGGATATGCCTCTGAGAACACAGGGGGTTAAAAAGCAGAGAACTCCCTGGGGAACTCTCTCTTGGTTCCGGTCGGTGAAAGAGGTCAGACCTCCCCTGGCCAGCCACGGGCTGGGTGGGGGAGGGGAAGCCATGTGGCCTGGGTTGAGGTAGGCCAGAGCCCCTGCAGGACAGAGGGATGGAGAACCACTGAGAGGCATTGGGCAGCAACCCCCCCCCCCCTTCCCCTTCTGGGAAAGAGAGAGAGAGAGAGAGAGAGAGCGCCTGTGCCACCTTGAAATTTGATACCATGTGCTGGCAGCACAGCGGAGAAGGGTGGGGTGCAGTGAGAAGGTGCCCGGCCACCGGGGGAGTTCTGTGTGGGCAGAGCCCAAGATTTTAACCCTTTTCTTGGACAATGAAAACTTTATGAAACACCAGTCCTCCTTGATTTGAACGAGAAGAGAGACAGACATGAAATAGTGTCAGAAGATGGGAAAGAATCCTAGGTGGGAGGAGATGATGGAGTTCCCTTTGGCTGGACTTTTCTTGCATAGCCATAGATGGAACCAATTTCCTGTAACACAGAGACTGCATTTAGGGGGATGCAATGGCTTGAGCCAAGAGAGTGACGGTCCATGAATGGTGGTGAGAGTACTGTACATGGAAGGAAGGAGGATGTCACAACGGCAGATTTTCTCCAGGTGGTGCCATGTGTGACATGGAAACACAAGAGGTTTCAACTGTGTTTCCTGAGGAAGACTATGGTCCAAGAGAGATTCTCCCTTGATGAACTGAGAATTGATTATCTGAGGGGTGGTGATGAACTGAGAATTGATTATCTGAGGGATGGTAACTTGATTGAGAATCCAAGGTTTTGTCTCATTGTGTTTTGGTAGAAATTGGGTGGGGAGAGGAGGAATGTTTTGGAAGGTTTTCATTTTGAATTCTGTGTGTGCCTTTTATTATAGTTGTAGGTTAATAAAGTTGGTTTTTTTTCTTTATTTCTAAGCTTGAGCCTGCTCTGCTCTGTTTCTGGTGGCATCTCACAGCACTCATTTGATAAAAATATATTTTCATGGATGCACTGGCATTGCGCTAGCATCAAACCATGACAGGCTGTCACATCCACAGGGGCAACTAGATCTAACTCTGCCTCCTACTTGTTTTTACTTTTGCTATTCAATATTGGCTGTTCCTTTTTACTTTTCCCTTCTTTTTTCCTTAAAAGCAATATATATTCTTTTTTAGGTTTTGATGGGCTTTGCTGGCATGATAAAACCATAAAAAGTCTAGCATACTCTAGCATACTCTTCGAAATATTTAGCTTTGCGTATGCGAGTTATCAAGCTTAATATTAATTTCTTATCTAGGCTACTGAATTCAGGCCATGTCTCATTGTTTTCTAGTTTAAAAGTTGGCCACATTTTTCTGAGAGTCTGATAAGTCTGGATTTTAAAAGCAATGACTCTACTGGTTAATTCCCCCCCAATTTTTCAATACTAACCCTAAAGGACTGTCTCTTGGAATATTACTATTACACTCACAGGAGTATACACACCCCATGTCTTAACACTTATGTGTCAGAAAGCCTGTAGGAATCAAAATAACTGGGGAGAGAGAAAGCAAAAGA
The DNA here is from genome assembly GCF_017590135.1 of Pyrgilauda ruficollis. Lineage (NCBI taxonomy): Eukaryota > Metazoa > Chordata > Aves > Passeriformes > Passeridae > Pyrgilauda > Pyrgilauda ruficollis. Next base: position 5,376 of record NW_024511166.1, read on the forward strand.
GCAAGACCAAGTAAGATAGAGGATTAGAACTCAGAACCTTGGGAGTGGCAGTGCTGAAGCTAACTCACAGCACCACTGCTGACCCCAGGCCAACACTTACTACTGCAGTGCTAAATCTCTGCTTTTTCAGAGGGCGTCCCTGTCGCTATAGAGCGCGACATGGTGCAAAGCACCAAGACTCCATCAGAAGGCTGTATAAGAGGGATTTATTATAGCAACATGTTGCCTTTATAGTTTTTCAAGATATTTACATTTACTTAACAGACACATACACCACCATAAGAAAGAAACAAAGTTCTCAATAGGTGAACAAGGAGCCATGTCATTCTGTGAGCCAACTAAAGTCTATATCTTTTGACTTTCTTTTATCACATTGTCATGGTGATAGCCTTGGTGTCTTCCTCGAGAGAGACATGGGGCTTTCCTTATCTTCAGGAAGCCTTCACTGGCTCACAAGAACAGCACGAAAATATCTTTCCTATATGTCCCCTCATACACTAGCCGACAGGACAGAGAGCAAATGTAAAGCAACTCCGCCTAGACCCACTAGGGTCTTTCCACACTAAGCAAAACTATGAGAGACTGCTTAACACCTAACTCAGGTGCTAAAACAAAATACCACCTTTATTCAGTTACTCACGTGCCTCTGTGCCAGATCCGAGGATTCTTGGGCTCTGATACCTTCTGGACCACAGCTGGGGCCCCCCTCAGAGTGCCGGTGAGAGGGGGGGGGGGCAGCTGGGTGTTCCTCTGGTCCAGGGGGTTTTCCAGATGCCTTTCTGTCCACAGCAGAGTGAGCCAAAAACTGATGCCTTGAGAGGCTACCTGGAACAGAGGCTAGACAGTGTTAAAGGAATAAAGTAGGTATTTATTAAAAGGCCTTCACAGGATACACCTTAGGCAGTACAAGAGCCTGGCCGTGGCTCTACCCAAGATGGATGCAAATGGACGACTAGTCACGAGTTTTCACACTTTTATAAGTTTTGGCTCACTTACATATTGGGGTTAATTGTCCAATTACAACTTCAGGTTATGAAGTCCCGTCCTCCCAGATTGCTTTCCTCAATTTGCTGTTGCTTATACTTTTTTGGGCCTGAAGTTGCAACGGTGTCCTTGGTTCTCAGGCTGGAAAAGGATTGTTTTGTCTAACTAAACTGTGAGGAGAACTTGCTAATACTTCATATGAAGTTCAGAGTCACACATTAAGGCAGTGTAGAACATGAAAATATGAAAGCTAAAACTTAAAGCATCAGTATCAGAAGCTCTGTAGCGGCAGCTGGAATGCGGGACATCCCGGCAGGGCAGGGGGTGTGGGGCTACAGCATAGAGAAGACCAGAGCAGTGGCAACCCGGCTCCCAGCAAGGCAGGGAGAGGTGGGCTCAGGATCCCAGGCACACGAGCAGATGGTTGTCGGGGTCCGCTGTTATGTGT
>NW_024511167.1:0-496 GCF_017590135.1 Pyrgilauda ruficollis
TTTATTTTTGAATTTTACGGAAAAAAAATTTGATTTTCTTTTTAATTTTAAGGGAAAAATTTGATTTTTTTTTAATTTTAAGGGAAAAAAATTTGGGGGGATTTTAAGGGAACAAATATTGGTTTGGTTTTTTGGGGTTTTTTTTGGAATTGCAAGGGAAAAAAATTGGATTTTTTGGGGATTTTCCAGCTGAATTTGGAGCAGAAATTCCCAATCGTGGTGGAAAATGAATCAACCCCAAAAGCTTGGAAAAAACGTGGAAAAATCCTGGAAAAAAAGGCGGAAAATTGGGGAAAAAAGAGAATTTACCTGGTCTGAAATCACCCGCCGGGGACATCTTCCCGGCCACCGAGTAAATGCCTGGAAAAAAGGGGAAAATTGGGAAAAATTGGGAAAAATCGGGGAAAAATCAGGGGAAAATCAGGGAAAAAATCAGGGGAAAAATCGGGAAAAATCAGGGAAAAATCAGGGGAAAAATCAGGAAAATCAGGGAAAA
>NW_024511168.1:0-496 GCF_017590135.1 Pyrgilauda ruficollis
TTGGGATCATGCACCGTGCAGGGCACCCGCTGCTTCCCTGGAAAAATGGGAATTTGGGATTGGAAAAATGGGATAATCCACCAGGAACAGGGGCTGGGCCATGCAAGGGACAGCAGGGAATGTCCCAGAAAAAAAAATCCCAAAATTCCCATGGGATACCAGAGTCCCCCATTCCCAAACATCCCAAAATTCCCAAAAATCCCCCAAATCCCCCAAAATTCCCTTCGGGATACCGGAGTCCCCCGCGCCGGGCTCGGTCTCCGTCGGTTTCTGCTGCTCCTGGTTCGAGAGGAGATCCTGGATCTGCCGGAATTCCGGGAATGATTCCGAGGTTTTGGGGTTTTAAAGGGATCCCAAACCCAGCCCCTGCTCATCCCAAATGTTCCCAGAAATGATCCCGGAGAGGAAAATCCCGGAATGGGGCGGAGCTGGTGCCATGATCCATGGATCCCAATCCCTGATCCTGATCCCAATCCTGATCCTGGATCCCAATCCC
>NW_024511169.1:0-496 GCF_017590135.1 Pyrgilauda ruficollis
GCACAGGGGCACGTGGGAGCAGCAGGGCAATGCCACCAGCCTTGGAAGGATGGCTGTTGCCTTGTGATTGATTTACCACAAAGGTCAGCTCCAGGCACATCTGCTTTCACTGTGATCCCTAGCTCACCCGTAGTTCTGTATGCTGCTGAGATGTTCAGGGGAAAAATATGGGATGAATTGGCTCTTTCAGTGGACTTCCAGAAATATTCTGGAATTCTGTTGCCGTTATGGGCACACAGCATTGTTCTGGATGAGATTCAGGGAGAAGCTTGGGGAGAGAGACCATGAGGAGAGAAAAGAGCTGTCTGAAAGGAGAGCCATGGTGGGACAGGATGTATTCAGTTACTCAGTCGGGGAATAAATCCTTCAGGAAGAGAGGGACACAGAGTGAGTTTATAGCCTGAAATGTGTGAGTTAATATCTACAATGTGCATCCATCTTTCTCTGTTTCTTGGCTGTGCACTGGGTCTTGGCTGGACCTGTATCGAGTACAAAT
>NW_024511170.1:0-496 GCF_017590135.1 Pyrgilauda ruficollis
CCCAAGGATGGAGATCCCAAAATTCCTGCTCAACGTGATCCCAAAATTCCTGACGCTCAGGATCCCAAATTCCCAAGGTCTGGGATCCCAAATTTTCCAAAAATCGTGATCCCAGATTCCCTAAGACCAGGATCCCAAAATTCCCAAAGACCAGGATCCCAAAATTCCTGAGGCTCGGGATCCCAAAATTCCTGAGGCTCGGGATCCCAAAATTCCAAAAAACCGGATCCCAAATTTTCCAAAAAAACCGGATCCCAAATTTCCAGGGACTGAGATCCCAAAATTCCCACTCAAGGGGATCCCAAACTCTTGAAGATCGTGATCCCAAAATTCCCAGGGATTCCCAAATTCTCACTCCACTTGATCCCAAATTCCCAAGGGTCAGGATCCCAAAATTCCCGCTCAGCGTGATCCTAAATTTCCAAAGGACCAAGATCCCAAATTCCCAAGGACTGGGATCCCAAATTCACACTCAATGTGATCCCAAAATTCCCAA
>NW_024511171.1:0-496 GCF_017590135.1 Pyrgilauda ruficollis
CCAAAATTCCCAAATTCCCAAAATTCCAGGGGAAAAAATCTGGGAATTTGGGCGAAAAATGGGAAGAAAAACGGAGAAAAAAATGGGGAAAAAAAGCCAAAAATGGGATTTTTTTTAGGGATTTTTTTGTGATTTTTGGGGGGTTTTTGGGCATTTTTGGGGGTTTTTTTTAGGAATTTTGGGAATTCCCAAAAATTTCCGGAATTCCTGAAAATCTGGGAAAAAATTTCAGGAATTTGGGGAAAAATCCAGAAAAAATTGGGGAAAAAATTGATTTTCTTGGGATTTTTGGGGTTTTTTGGTGACTTTTTAGGGATTTTTTTGTGATTTTTGGGGGGTTTTTGGGCATTTTTGGGGGTTTTTTTTAGGAATTTTGGGAATTCCCAAAAATTTCCGGAATTCCTGAAAATCTGGGAAAAAATTTCAGGAATTTGGGGAAAAATCCAGGAAAAATTGGGGAAAAAATTGATTTTCTTGGTTTTTTTGGGGTTTTTTG
>NW_024511172.1:0-496 GCF_017590135.1 Pyrgilauda ruficollis
GGACCCCAAAATTCGGGGGTGGGAGCCTAAAATTAGGGGGTGGGAGCCCAAAATTTGGGATTGGGACCCAAAACTTGGGGATTGGGATCCCAAAATTTGGGAGGGGGACCCCAAAACTGGGGTTTGGGAGTCCAAAATTGGGGTTGGGACCCCAAAAATTGGGATTGGGACCCCAAAATTTGGGATTGGGACTCTGAAATTTGGGGATTGGGAGCCCAAAATTTGGGAGGGGGACCCCAAAACTGGGGTTTGGGAGTCCAAAATTGGGGTTGGGACCCCAAAAATTGGGATTGGGACCCCAAAATTTGGGATTGGGGACCCAAAACTTGGGGATTGGGAGCCCAAAATTTGGGAGGGGGACCCCAAAACTGGGGTTTGGGAGTCCAAAATTGGGGTTGGGACCCCAAAATTGGGGTTTGGGAGCCAAGATTTGGGATGGGGACCCCAGAATTGGGGGGTGAACCCAAAATTTGGGATATTTTCAGGGTATTTTGGG
>NW_024511173.1:0-496 GCF_017590135.1 Pyrgilauda ruficollis
ATTCCCAAAATCCCATCCCAAATCCCTCCCTTTTCCCGATTCTCTTTCCAGATTCCCTTCCCAAAATCCATTCCCTAAATCCCATCCCTAAATCTTTTCCCGAATCCATTCCCAAATCCCTTCCCAATTCCACTCCCTAAATCCGTTCCCTTCCCTGATCACATCCCAAGCCCTGAATTCCCGGAATGTGGAGCCATTCCTGTGGCTCCAAACCCCATCCCAAAATCCCAAAATCCCTTTCCTTTTCCTGAATCCCTTCCCAGATTCCCTTCCATAAATCCCATCCCTGAATCTTTCCCTTTTCCCTTTCCTTTTCCCTCAATCAATTCCCAAAAATCCCTTCCCTAAATCCATTCCCTCCCCAAATCCCTCCCTTTTCCCCTTTTTTCCCGTCCCCCCCTTTTCCCTTTCCCCTCCTTTCCCCCCTTTTTTCCTTTTTCCCCCTTTTCCCCTTTCTTTCCCTTTTTCTCCCCCTTTTTTCCTCTTTCCCCCCTTT
>NW_024511174.1:0-496 GCF_017590135.1 Pyrgilauda ruficollis
TGGGTCCATCCTCATCTTCAGCAGAAGATCCTAGAGCTCCTGGACCCCCAAATTCCACTTACCCCATTCCCAGGTCCCCCCAGCATTCCCAAATCCCATTTTCCCATTCCCAGGTCCCTCCTGACTCCATCCAGGAGCAAGTGATGGTGAAGCAGCTGCTGTTCCACAGCCTCCAGCTCTTCTCCAATGCCATCCACGAAATATTCCAGCGCTCTCAGGCATGGATCCGGATCCCTGGGGGGCTGGGAGCCTCTCCTGTGGGATTTGGGGCTGGAATTTTGGGGTAGAGCCTCTCCCGTGGGGTGTGGGGCTGGAATTTTGGGATTGAGCCACTGTGGGAGCCTTTCCTATGGGATGTGGGGCTGGAATTTGGGGGTTGAGGTGCCCTGAGGGGGTTCTGGAAGTTCCTCCCATGGAATGTGGGGTGGAAATTTAGGGATTGAGTCACTCTGAAAAGGTTCTGGGGGTGCTGGAAGCTTCTCCCATGGGATGTGGG
>NW_024511175.1:0-496 GCF_017590135.1 Pyrgilauda ruficollis
ATTTTTTCCCCTGAATTTTCCCAAAATCCCCATTTTTACCCTTAAATCTTCTCCTAAATCCCATTTCTGACCCCTTTTTCCTGCCCGAATTTTCCCAAAATCTCAATTTTTAAACTCAAAAATCCCCATTATTTCCCCAAAATGCCCCTTTTAACCCCAAAATCCGCCCTTTTCACCCTATTTCTCCCAAAATCCCCCATTTTCCCCCCAAAATCCCCCCTTTTAACCCATTTTTCCCAAAATCCCTGCTTTTCACCCCAAAACCTCCGTTTTTCCCCTCAATTTCCCCAAATCCGTTTTCCCATTTTTCCCAAAATCCCCGTTTCTCACCCCAAAATCCCCCTTTCCTTTTCACTCTGATTTCCCCAAAATCCCCCTTTTTCACCCCAAAATCCCCGTTTTTCCCCCCATTTTCCCAAAATCCCCATTTTTAACCCCAAAATCCCCGTTTCTCACTCCATTTTCCCCCCCTATTTTCCCAAAATCCCCGTTTTTC
>NW_024511176.1:0-496 GCF_017590135.1 Pyrgilauda ruficollis
CACACAGGACAACTTCTCCTCAGCACAGCAGAGTGTAAAACTAAAACCACGGCCCCCGAGCTGCCCCCAGAGCCAGCACCCCACCCTGAGCGAGCCCGGAGGGGGCAGAGCTCAGCCCCAGCAGGAAGTGAGCCCACCTGAGTCTGCAGCCACGATCTTGGCGATCTGGCTCCGCAGGTGGCTCAGCTCGTCCTGGAGCTCCGTGGTGCGGCTCAGGGCTGGCAAGCCAGGCTTCTTCAGGGCCAGCAGCTTCTCCTCCTGCTTCCTCAGGTTGGGCACTGAGGCGTTTCTCTGGATCACCGTGAAGGGACTCGGCTTCCACTTGTGCTTCAGTGGGCGAGTGTCACTTCTGGGGACAAAAACCTGTCAGTCCCCAAGTCCAAACCTGTCCACGACAAAGCCTGGCCTCCCCTGAGGGCAGCAGAGCCTCAAAACAAATGAAGCCTCTGTGTACCCTCAGAGGTGCTCCCTGCAGCTGCCCCTGGATCCCTGGAAG
>NW_024511177.1:0-3178 GCF_017590135.1 Pyrgilauda ruficollis
GGGAAATATTGGACAAAATTTTTAGGACAATTTAGAGAGAATTTTTCTTAATTTTATGCAAATTTTATGCAATTTTATGCAAATCAGGACTTGTTTCATTTAAATTTTCACAAGAATTTTGGGGCAAATTTTGTGCTAAATTTGGCAAGAATTTGGGGGAAATTTTTCTTAATTTTTTTGAGGATTATTTCAAATATTAAATGCAAATTTTATGCAAATTTTTGGGTGACTTTATTTAAATTTTCAACAGATTTTTTTTGGGTTTTTTTGGCGAATTTTGGGCAAATTTCAGGAATTTTGGACAGAATTTATGGAAATTTGAAGAAATTTTTAGGAATTTTGGGCCAATTCCCGAATTTTTAAGCCCCGCCTCCAACAGAACAAGCCACGCCCCTTTTCCATCCTCCTCCATTTTTATTGGCTGCTGATGACGTCGTCCAACATCCGGCACAAGATGGCGGCGTGGGCGGGGTCCAGGGAGGCCACGCCCTCCCGGAAGCGCTGAGGGTCGGCCCCGCCCACCTGGCGGAGCAGCGCGAGCAGCGATTGGCTGAGATCTGAGGGGGCGGGGCCAAAGGGGGAGGGGACCCGGAAGTGACAAAAAAATGAGAAAAATGAGAAAAATTCCCCCAAAATTCCCCCAAATTCCCCCCAAAATCCCAAATTTTCCCCCACAATTCCAAAATTTTCCCATTTTCACCCCAAATTTTCCCAAAATGCCAAAAAATTCCCCAAATTCCCCCCAAAATCCCAAATTTTCTCCCAAAATTCCTCATTTTCCCCCCAAACTTCCCCCAAAACTCCCCAAAATATCTTAAAATTCCCCAAGAATCCCAAATTTTCCCCGAAATTCCCAGAAAAGTTTTCAGTTCCCCCCAAATGTGCATTTTTCCCCCAAATTCCCCCAAAATTCCAAATTTTTCCCCGAATTCCCCCCAAGAATCCCAAATTTTCCCAAAAAATTCCCAAATCTTCCCCAAATTGGGATGTAAGTGGGATGGACTGGGATGAACTGGGATCAAACTGGGAGGGACTGGGATCGAACTGGGACCGAACTGGGATCGAACTGGGATCGAACTGGGATCGCACTGGGGGGGACTGGGATCGAACCGGGCTGAACTGGTTTGAACTGGGAGCCCCTCCCCCACCTCGTCCTCGTCGCCGTCCCCCCGCGATCTCAGACAGGCGATCTGGAAGGGGGAGGAGCTTGTTGAGCCACGCCCACCCCCAAACCACACCCACGCCCCACACAGGCCGCACCCCATTGGTCAAACCCTTAGGCCACACCCACCTCATTTAAACCTGACTTTAGCCACTCCCACAACCCTTTAAGCCCCACCCACTGGTCTTAAGCCACTCCCACAATCCCCTCAATGCCTCATTAAGCCCCACCCACCCGATTTTAGGCCCCTCCCACCTCTTTAATGTCATTAAGCTCCTCCCCTTCACGTTACCGCTCCGCCCCCTCACCTCCCCGGCGATGACGTCACACAGGGCTCGTCCAATGGGCTCCAGCCACTCCTTGTGGGCGTGGCCTGGGGGCTGCAGGATCCGCCCGACCCCGCCCACCGCCCCCAAGGCCCCGCCCACTTCCGGGTCCGTCCGGAGCCCCTTCAGGAGGGCCTGGAGCGCCCCCTGGTGGACGGGGGAGGGGGCTGGAAGGGAAACCAGTACAAACCAGTATGGACCAGTACGGACCGGTACGGACCAGTACGGACCGGTAGGGACCAGTACGGACCAGTATGGACCAGTATGGACCAGTATGGACCGGTATGGACCAGTCCGGACCAGTATAAACCAGTATGGACCGGTATGGACCAGTACGGACCAGTATGGACCAGTACGGACCAGTATAAACCAGTATGGACCAGTACGGACCCCTTTCAATCCCTCCCAGTTCATCCCAGTATAACCCAGTTCCCTCCCAGTCCAAACCAGTAAACCCTAAACCCCCTCCCAGTCCCTCCCAGTATAACCCAGTCCAAACCAGTCCAAACCAGCCCAAACCAGTACAAACCAGTATAAACCAGTCCAAACCAGTCCCCTCCCAGCCCCTCCTGGTCCCTCCCAGCACAAACCAGTACAAACCAGTCCAAACCAGCACAAACCAGCCCAAACCAGTATAAACCAGTACAAACCAGTCTGGCGCTCCCTCCCGCAGCAGCAGACGCTCCCCAGGGCCTCGTAGGCGGCGGCTCTGAGCTGGCACAGCGGGAACTGGGAGGGACTGGGAGTTACTGGTTTGTACTGGGATGAACTGGTTTGTACTGGGATGAACTGGTTTGTACTGGGATGAACTGGGAGGGGCTCACCTGGGTCAGATCCAAGATGGCGGAGAGGGAGGAGTCCAGGTAGGGCAGGAGGGCGGAGCTGGGGACCAGTATAAACCAGTATAAACCAGTATGGACCAGTATAAACCAGCATAAACCAGTATGGACCAGTGTGGACCACCATGGACCAGTATAAACCAGTATGGACCAGTATAAACCGGTATAAACCAGTATGGACCAGTATAAACCAGTACCCACCCACCCAGGGACTTCCCAGTTCCTTCCCATTCCATCCCAGTATAAACCAGTAACCCCAAACCCCAAACCAGTACAAACCAGTACAAACCAGCAACCCCCAAACCCCCTCCCAGTTCCCTCCCAGTATAAACCAGTAACCCCCAGTAACCCCGGACCCCAAACCAGTATAAACCAGTAACCTTGGATCCCCTCCCAGTTCATCCCAGTATAAACCAGTAAGGCAAAGACCCCATCCCAGTTCATCCCAGTAACCCCAAACCCCCTCCCAGTTCATCCCAGTAACCCCCAGTCCCTCCCAGTTCATTCCCAGTATAAACCAGTAACCCCAAACCAGCCCAAACCAGTACAAACCAGTATAAACCAGTATAAACCAGTTACCCGCAGTTCTCCGCCAGCTCCCCCAGCGCCCCCAGCGCCGCCTCGGCCAATCCGGGGAAAGCTCCGCCCATTTCCACCCTGCGGAGGCGTGGCATGACCATAAATGGGCGTGGCTGGAGCATCAACCCACGCCCACCACATTGAGGCCACGCCCACTCACTCCTGAGGCTCCTCCCACTCCGCGCTGTCGTCCTCCATAGGCTCCTCCCCCTCGTGGGCGTCATGGGAATTCAGCGGCCAATCGGGGGCGTCGGAGGGGGGCGGGGGGGGGG
>NW_024511177.1:3894-6800 GCF_017590135.1 Pyrgilauda ruficollis
ACTGGGAGGGACTGGGATCAAACTGGGATGGACTGGGATCCAACTGGGAGGGACTGGGTTGGACTGGGATTAAACTGGGATCAAACTGGGAGGGACTGGGATGGACTGGGATTAAACTGGGATGGACTGGGATTAAACTGGGATGGACTGGGATTAAACTGGGATGGACTGGGATTAAACTGGGATGGACTGGGATTAAACTGGGATGGACTGGGATTAAACTGGGATGGACTGGGATCAAACTGGGAGGGACTGGGATCAAACTGGGATCAAACTGGGAGGGACTGGGAGGGACTGGGATCAAACTGGGATCAAACTGGGAGGGACTGGGAGGGACTGGGATCAAACTGGGATCAAACTGGGAGGGACTGGTTTATACTGGGAGGTCCCGGGGAGGGAGCTGGGAGGGACTGGGATCAAACTGGTTTATACTGGGATGAACTGGGATGTAAGTGGGATGGACTGGGATCAAACTGGGATCGAACTGGGAGGGACTGGGATCGCACCGGGCTGAACTGGTTTGAACTGGGAGCCCCTCCCCCACCTCGTCCTCGTCGCCGTCCCCCCGCGATCTCAGACAGGCGATCTGGAAGGGGGAGGAGCTTGTTGAGCCACGCCCCACACAGGCCACACCCCTTTGGTCAAACACTTAAGCCGCACCCACCTCATTTAAACCTGACTTAAGCCACGCCCACAACCCTTTAAGCCCCACCCACTGGTCTTAAGCCACTCCCACAATCCCCTCAATGCCTCATTAAGCCCCACCCACCCGATTTTAGGCCCCTCCCACCTCTTTAATGTCATTAAGCTCCTCCCCTTCACGTTACCGCTCCGCCCCCTCACCTCCCCGGCGATGACGTCACACAGGGCTCGTCCAATGGGCTCCAGCCACTCCTTGTGGGCGTGGCCTGGGGGCTGCAGGATCCTCCCGACCCCGCCCACCGCCCCCAAGGCCCCGCCCACTTCCGGGTCCGTCCGGAGCCCCTTCAGGAGGGCCTGGAGCGCCCCCTGGTGGACGGGGGAGGGGGCTGGAAGGGAAACCAGTACAAACCAGTATGGACCAGTACGGACCGGTACGGACCAGTACGGACCGGTAGGGACCAGTACGGACCAGTATGGACCAGTATGGACCGGTATGGAACAGTATGGACCAGTACAAACCACTATAAACCAGTACGGACCGGTATGGACCAGTACAGACCAGTACAAACCAGTATGGACCAGTACGGACCAGTACAGACCAGTATAAACCAGTAGGGACCAGTACGGACCCATTTCAATCCCTCCCAGTTCATCCCAGTATAACCCAGTTCCCTCCCAGTCAACCCTAAACCCCCTCCCAGTCAGCCCCTCCTGGTCCCTCCCAGCACAAACCAGTACAAACCAGTCCAAACCAGCACAAACCAGCCCAAACCAGTATAAACCAGTACAAACCAGTCTGGCGCTCCCTCCCGCAGCAGCAGACGCTCCCCAGGGCCTCGTAGGCGGCGGCTCTGAGCTGGCACAGCGGGAACTGGGAGGGACTGGGAGTTACTGGTTTGTACTGGGATGAACTGGTTTGTACTGGGATGAACTGGGAGGGGCTCACCTGGGTCAGATCCAAGATGGCGGAGAGGGAGGAGTCCAGGTAGGGCAGGAGGGCGGAGCTGGGGACCAGTATAAACCAGTATAAACCAGTATGGACCAGTATAAACCAGTATGGACCAGTATAAACCAGTATAGACCAGTATGGACCAGTATGGACCAGTATGGACCAGTATGGACCAGTATAAACCAGTACCCACCCACCCAGGGACTTCCCAGTTCCTTCCCATTCCATCCCAGTATAAACCAGTAACCCCAAACCCCAAACCAGTACAAACCAGTACAAACCAGCAACCCCCAAACCCCCTCCCAGTTCCCTCCCAGTATAAACCAGTAACCCCCAGTAACCCCGGACCCCAAACCAGTATAAACCAGTAACCTTGGATCCCCTCCCAGTTCATCCCAGTATAAACCAGTAAGGCAAAGACCCCATCCCAGTACAAACCAGTAACCCCAAACCCCCTCCCAGTTCATCCCAGTAACCCCCAGTCCCTCCCAGTTCATTCCCAGTATAAACCAGTAACCCCAAACCAGCCCAAACCAGTACAAACCAGTATAAACCAGTATAAACCAGTTACCCGCAGTTCTCCGCCAGCTCCCCCAGCGCCCCCAGCGCCGCCTCGGCCAATCCGGGGAAAGCTCCGCCCATTTCCACCCTGCGGAGGCGTGGCATGACCATAAATGGGCGTGGCTGGAGCATCAACCCACGCCCAGCACATTGAGGCCACGCCCACTCACTCCTGAGGCTCCTCCCACTCCGCGCTGTCGTCCTCCATAGGCTCCTCCCCCTCGTGGTCGTCATGGAGATTCAGCAGCCAATCAGGGGCGTCGGAGGGGGGCTGGGGGGGGATAGGGACCAGTACAAACCAGTATGGACCAGTACAAACCAGTATGGACCAGTACAAACCAGTATGGACCAGTATGGTCCCATTTTCCCCAATTTCCCCCCATGTTTAACCCTTTAATCCCCTCCTAGTCCCCTCCCAGTCCAAACCAGTAACCCCAGACCCCAAACCAGTACAAACCAGTAACCCCAAATCCCCATTCCCCCCCATGTTTAACCCTTTAACCCCCTCCCAGTCCCCTCCCAGTTTATCCCAGATCCCTCCCAGTCCAAACCAGTAACCCCAGACCACAACCCAGTCCAAACCAGTCCAAACCAGTCCAAACCAGTCCAAACCAGTACTCACCGGCGGCGGCGGGGGCCGCAGCGCCCCCTGCAGGACGGGCAGCGCCCGGGGCAGCAGCGGCGCCGCCCCCTCCCCCAAGAGCTCCGAGACGGCCGCCAGCAGCGCCAAACTGGGAGGGACTGGGATTAACTG
>NW_024511178.1:0-496 GCF_017590135.1 Pyrgilauda ruficollis
AAAATTATTCTGTAATTCTAAGATTTTATGCCTTAAAGATGCGGTTTTGGTAAATGCAACATCATTTCATGATATCCCTTCCCAACAAACACATGGTGGTGGAGCAACAATTCCCTGCCTTGCCAAAACCTTGTTTTTCTTGCTAAAACCTCGTGTCCTCTTTGTGTTCACGCCAGCCCTAAAAACAGGGGCTTTAGCCACTTTGTTGCATAAATGCTGAATTTTTTGAAATGTGATTGGTGTGAAAGTATTCCTGTTTTGCTTGAAAGACCTGGATTAAAAAGGCCTGGAAAGTCCAGGCACTCCCTGGGATGAGCAGAGGGAACTGAGTGGGACAGACCTGTCTGGAGCTGTCAGGGAAGAGTAAGGGATGTTGTCCAAAATCAAGGGGAGGAAATGCCCGAGAAGAGCTTGTGAAATGGCAATTGGATTTATTCAGTGAACTGGAACTAAGACTTTTTGTAAAGGGTTTCAGTTAATCTTGTGTGAAAACCTC
>NW_024511179.1:0-496 GCF_017590135.1 Pyrgilauda ruficollis
AAAAAAGAGTGGGAAAATCATGAGGGGGAAAAAATGGTGGGAGAACTGTGAGGGGGAAAATGAAAGCAGGGAAAAAAAGCAGGAAATAAAGGACAGGAAAAAAAGGTGGGGGTGAAAAAAAGGGAAAAATTCCCAAAATTTCCAACCTTTTTTTCCTGAATTTTTGGGGCAGTTCCTCCATTTTTCCTGGTGCGTCCGTCCAACCTGTACGGGCACGAGCGCTGGGACGTGGAGCTGGGAAAAAGGCGGGAAAAATGTTTTGTGAGGGGGGAAAAAAAAGGCCGGAAAAAAATGGTGGGAAAATCATGAGGGAAAAAAATGGTGGGAAAAATGGTGAGGGGAAAAAAGCAGGAAAACTTTTTGTGTGGGGAAAAATGGTGGAGAAATCATGAGGGGGAAAAAATGGTGGAGAAATCATGAGGGGAAAAAATGGTGGGGAAATAGTGAGGGGAAAGAAAATGGTGGGAAGATCATGAGGGGAAGAAATGGTGGGAAG
>NW_024511180.1:0-496 GCF_017590135.1 Pyrgilauda ruficollis
GTCAGTGGTCACTCAGTGGTCACTGGGTTGGCTCAGTGGTCAGTGGTCACTCTCTGTCCCCAGCTCTGTTGGTTCTCACGGTGGTGACTGGGGTGGGTCAGTGGTCACTCAGTGGTCAGTTGGTCACCCAGCTTCTCTCAGGGGTCACTCAGTGGTCACTCTGGGTCACTCAGGGTCAGTGGTCACTGGTCACTCAGTGGTCACTCAGTGGTCACTCAGTGGTCACTCAGGGGTGCTCAGGGTCTCTCAGAGGTCACTCAGTGTCACTCAGGGTCACTCAGTGGTCACTCAGTGGTCAGTTGGTCACTCAGTGGTCACTCAGTGGTTACTCAGGGTCAGTGTCAGTGGTCACTCAGTGGTCACTCAGTGGTCACTCAGTGGTCACTCAGTGTCACTCAGGGTCACTCAGGGTCACTCAGTGGTCAGTGGTCACTCTGTGTCCGCAGCCCTGCTGGTTCTCACGGTGGTGACTGGGGTGGCTCAGTGGTCACTCAGT
>NW_024511181.1:0-495 GCF_017590135.1 Pyrgilauda ruficollis
AGAGAGCTGCATCAGAAATTAAATTACATAGTATTTTACAGTGAAAGATAAACATTTTTCTTGAGTTCCAGCTTTATCAGAGTTCCTACTTCATGAAAAACTCACACTTCACCCAGGAGAGAATCTTCATCAGTGCCTTTTCCAGCTTGGGATTGCTGAAAATCAGAATAAGGGAATGAACACCTGGAAAAGCACACAAATACATGAATAAAAAGAGTGTCATGATGTTTTCTTTCTTTGTGGCATTAATTATTAACAAGACCAAACACACAAAGTTGATGCTGTACATGACTAAGAAGGAGAGGATAGATTTCATGGCTCTGATGTGGGCATCCATGCTGAGGTCCTTCATGGAGTTTGTCTGCATCCTGCGCTTGTGTCTCCAGAGAGAAAAGAGAAGGCAAACAGCAGAAAAGATGACAACCATGAATGAAGCAGCATATTCAAAGCCAGCGAGAAAAAAAGGTAAGAAGAAATGTTTATCCATTTTGATTC
>NW_024511182.1:0-495 GCF_017590135.1 Pyrgilauda ruficollis
GGATCTATGGGGCAGGGATTTATGGTTCCCTGATCTATGGGCCCCTGATCTATGGGGCAGGGATTTACCAGTCCCTGATCTATGGGGCAAGGCTCCATGGGGCAGGGATTTATGGGGCAGGGATCCATTGGGCAGGGCTTTATGGTTCCCTGATCTCTGGGGCAGGGCTCCATGGGGCAGGGATCTATGGGTCACTGATCTATGGGGCAGGGCTCTATGGGGCAGGGCTCCATGGGACAGGGCTCTATAGGGTACTAATCTATGGGGCAGGGCTCTATGGGGCAGGGCTCTGTGGGGCAGGGATCTATGGGGCAGGGATCTCTGGGACAGGGCTCTATGGGGCAGGGATCCATGGGGCAGGGCTCTATGGGGCAGGGATCTATGGGGCAGGGATCCATGGGGCAGGGCTCTATGGGGCAGGGCTCCATGGGGCAGGGATCTATGGGGCAGGGCTCTATGGGGCAGGCGTTTACGGCTCCCTGCTCTCCGGCGCAG
>NW_024511183.1:0-495 GCF_017590135.1 Pyrgilauda ruficollis
GGGTCCCAGAAGGTTCTGGGGGTTCCCAAGGGGTCCAGGGGGTCTTTGGGGGGGTCCCATCCCAGGGGGGTCCCAGAGGGTCCTGGGGGGTCCCAGGTGACTTTGGAGGCTCCCAGGGGGGTCCCGGGGTGTCCCGGGGGGTCCCAGGTGAGTTTGGGGGTCCTGGGGGGTTCTACCCCCTCGATTCCAGCGACCTGTGGGGTGAAATTGGGGAGGGGTCAGCGGGGTCAGTTGAAATATTTGGGCGGTTCAGGATTTTGGGATTTGGGATTTGGAAATTCAGGGATTTGGGATTCAGGGATTGGGGGATTTGGGGACTCGGGGTTTTGGGATTTAGGGACACAGGGATTTTGGGTTTTGGGAACTCAGGGATTTGGGGTGCAGGGATTGGGGGATTTGGGGTTTGGGAGTCAGGGATTTTGGGATTTAGGGACTCAGGGGTTTGGGAACTCAGATTTTGGGATTAGAGGACTCGGGGATTTGGGGTTTGGGATT
>NW_024511184.1:0-495 GCF_017590135.1 Pyrgilauda ruficollis
TGGGACAGCTACAGCTTCTCTGGGCAACAATATTGAATTATATATAATATACATAATATTAAATATACACATATATCTGTCTATAAAATGTGGTTGTAGGTGCCATGTTCAGATCAGGAGTGACTCTGTGTTGAAGCTTGAGTTGATGTCCTGGCACCAAGGGCTGTGCACCCCTTCACTGATTGTCCCCAGATACCCCACAATGTCTCCTTTCCCTCAGCAGGGACAAAACCTTGTGGGTTTTTTTGGTTATTCCCTGATTGGAGCCCTTGACTCTCCATCTCACTTCTCTCAAGAGCTGCATGACAAAACCAGCAGTTCCAGCCTATTTTGGCGACCACTTGCTTCAGGAACCTCAGGAGTTTCATCAAAAGCCTGGATGGATTTCGGGTCTCGGGTTTTATTCATTCCAGCATTGGCTGACAAAGCCCATTACATCATCCCTTTGGAAGAGAAATTCTCTGCAGCTGCCTGTGTGGCATGGGGGGGAGGGGG
>NW_024511185.1:0-495 GCF_017590135.1 Pyrgilauda ruficollis
TATGTTTTTGGTAAAAATAACTGAAAAATCATCACCCAGGAGGGAAAAACTTGGCATTTAAGGGGTTTTTCATCACTTGCTTTGGGATGTTGGTTGTTTGCCATCTCCAGCAAGGCTATTCCTGCTAACCCTGCACTGCCACAGGCACTCCCAGCTCACCCAGGGATGCTCCTGAGCTGCCACTCCTTGAACAATAAAATAAATCCAGTTGCTAACACGATTTTCAGGTGCATTTAGTAGGTTTAGGTGGCAGAATTAATAATTTCCAAGATAAGTGTTAAGCATTAAGGAATGAAAGTGGAACGTGATTTAAATTTCTTACAAGAATGATTATGCTTTCTCAATGAACAACCTCCAACACCACCAAGAAAAGAAAGGAAGATAAAACCAGAATCTGAAACTGAATCTGAAAATACTGTGTCCAGGTCTGGCCCCTTGGTTTGGGAAAGACCTTGGGATGCTTGAGCGCATCCAGAGGGGACAGTGAGGCTGGAG
>NW_024511186.1:0-495 GCF_017590135.1 Pyrgilauda ruficollis
CCCAAACCCCAAAATCTCCATCCCAAATCCCCTCCATGCAACCCTCAAAAATTCCCTCACGCCTTAAAATCCCCTCCCCAAAAATTCCCTCTCAAAACCCAAAATCTGCTCCTCCACCCCAAATCCCCAAAATTTCCTCCCGAGAATTAAAATCCGCTCCCCAAAAACCCCAAAATCCCCTTGGCCAAACCTCGAAATCCTTTTCCTAAATCCCAAAATCCCCTTCCCACACCCCAAAATCCCCTCTCAAGTCCCCAAAATCTCCTCAAAAAAACTCAAAATCCCCTTTCAAACCCCCAAAATTTTCTCTTAAAACCCCAAAATCGCCTCCCCAAACCCCCAAAATCTCCTCAAAACCCCAAATTCTTTCCCCAAACCCCGCAAAATCCCCTCCCCAGCCCCCAGACTCACCTGGCCCCGCTCACCTGCAGCACCTGTGGGCAGCAGAGGGGGGAGGGGCTTTAGGACGCCCCCTCCTCCTCAGGACCCCCCCCC
>NW_024511187.1:0-495 GCF_017590135.1 Pyrgilauda ruficollis
AGCTAATTGATGGTGATATCACCAACACTAAATTGCTCCCCAGACCTTTCCACACTGATACAGGCAAAACTCATTTCACCCCCCTGCTCCTGCCGGAACCAGGAGAAAAACTTATCCTGAGGCGTGGGCAAAGGCTCGTAGAGGAGCGCAGAATTCCTTTCTCCTCGCACAAGTGACTGTGCCCGTTCTGTTTTTGTGCTGCCTCCCCCTCAGCCCCCGTACCTGTGTGGATCCCAGCCCGCAGCTCCAGCCTGCCCGCCGGGGTGTGGGGGATCCCCACCTGCCGCACGGCTGCCACCAGGTCCAGGGACATTTTGGCAATCTCGTCGGCGTGCCTGGTGCCATTCCTCTCTGGCAGGCCGCTCACCACCATGTAGGCATCCCCGATGGTTTCCACCTGACAGGAAGGGGAGCGTGTCACTCAGTGCGAGGCGCTGAGCTTGGTAGTATAGGGATAGCATGTTTCTGAAATCATGGAATATTCAGGGGAGTTAG
>NW_024511188.1:0-7738 GCF_017590135.1 Pyrgilauda ruficollis
TGTAGACTACCGTGCATTAAATGAAATGACTCCACCACTGAGCGTTGCTGTACCAGACATGCTAGAACTCCAGTATGAGCTAGAATCCAAGGCAGCAAAGTAGTAGGCCACTATTGACATTGCCAATGCATTTTTCTCCATTCCGCTGGCAGCAGAATGCAGGCCTCAGTTTGCCTTCACCTGGAGAGGCGTGCAGTACACTTAGAACCAGCTGCCCCAGGGGTGGAAGCACAGTCCTACCATCTGCCATAGACTGATCCAGAGTACACTAAAAAAGAGTGAAGCTCCAAAACATCTGCAATATATTAATGACATCATTGTATAGAAAAAGACAGCAGCAGAAGTGTTTAAAAAAAAAGAAAAAATCATCCAAATTCTCCTGAAAACCAACTTTGCCATCAAAAAGAGCAAAGTCAAGAAACCTGCTCAAGAAATCCAGTTTCTAAGAGTAAGTAACAAGATACACAGCGTCAAATTCCCACCGATGTCATCAACAAAATCACAACGTCTCCACCATCCAACAAAAAAACCCCACAAACTTTCCTAAGCGCCATAAGTTTTTAGAAAATTCCTAAGTACAATCAAATCGTGAGCCCTCTCTATCTAGTCACCCGTAAGAAGAACACTTTCCACTAAGACCCTAAACAGCAACAAACCTTTATCCAAATTAAGCAAGAAATCGCTCATATGGTAACCCTTAGCCCAGTCAAAACAAGACCAAATGTAAAGAATGTGCTCTACTCTACAACCAAGAACCATAGTTTATCCTGGAGCCTGTGGCAGAAAGTGCCTGGGGAGACTCGAAGCCGACCACTAGAATTTTAAATTCAAAGCTACAAAAAGTCTGAAGCCAACTATACTCCAACAGAAAAAGAAATTTTAGCAGCCTATGAAAAAAATCCAAACTACTTCAGAAATAATAAACACTGAAACACAACTCCTCCTGGCACCCCAATTACCCGTACTAAAGTAGATGTTCAAAACAAAAGTTCCCTCTACCCACCATGCCACCAGTGCTACATGGAGTAAGTGGATTGCTCTCATAACACAACGCACCCATATTAGAAAGCTAAATCACCCTAAAATTCTAGAAATAATTACAAACTAGCCAAAAAATAAAAACTTCAGTCTCACTAATGAAGAAAAACAAGAAGTAACACGTACTGAAGAAGCTCCTCCATATAACCAACTGCCAACAAAAAAAACACAATACGCTCTTTTTACTAATAGCTCCTGTCACATAATAAGAATAAATCAGAAGTAAAAAACAACAGTATAGAACCCCACACAACAAGTCACAAAAGCCACTAAAAAAAAAATAGATCAAGCCAACTTACTAAACTCAAAACTGTTCAACTAGCCTTAAACATTGCTAAAAAAGAAAAATAGCCAAAACTCTACCTCTACACTGATTCATAAATAATAGCCAATACTCTATAAAAATAACTAAAGAAGTAGAAAGAAGCTAATTAGCTGCATAAAAAAAAAAAAATTAAGCTGCTAAAAAATAAAAAAACATAGTTACCAAAGTAAAAAAGCTACCTGTAAAAATTCGCCATGTAAATGCCCATGTCCCCAAAAGTAGAACTAATAAAAAACACAAAAACAATAAACAAGTAGACCAAGCTTCAAAAATAAGAGTGTCCAAAATAAACCTAAATTAAAAACACAAAAGAAAATTATTCCTAACTCAATAAACCCATGATGCCTCAAGTCATCAAAATAAAAATGCCACGTATAAGTAAGCACGAAACCAAAAAATAAATTTAACCATAAACAGTATTTCTCAAATTATCCATAACTGTAAGACGTGTACTGCCATCAAACAAGCCAAAAAAGTGAAGCCCTTATAGTATAATAAACAGTAGTCCAAATACAAGTATAGAAAAACCTAGCAAATTAACTACATCACACTGCCCCAAACACACCAAAACAAGCGCTACGTGCTCACAATAATAAAAACCACCACAAGATAGTTAAAAACCTACCCTGTGCCTCATGCTACAACCCATAACACCATCCTAAGCCTTGAAAAACAAATCCTATGAAAACATAATACCCCTAAAAAAATTAAATCAGACAATAAAACTCATTTCAAAAACAGCCTTATCAGCACCTAAGCCAAAAAAACATAACATCATGTGAATATACCATATCCCCTAACATGCACCAGCTGCAAACAAAATAAAAAAGTACAATAAACTACTAAAAACCACCCTAAAAGCCTTAAATAAAAAATCTTTCAAAAATTAAAAACAGCATCTAACAAAAACCACCTAATTAATTAATACCCAAAACTCTACTAACCGAGTGAGCCCTGCCCAATCTAAGCCTTTACACAAAACAAATAAAAACAAAATCCCAGTAATACATGTCAAAAATTTGTTAAAAAAAAACCAGTTTAAATCAATCCTACCTCAAGTACAAACAAACCCATTCATAAAGTTGTTTTTACTCAAAAAACCAAGCTGCACATAATAAATAATGCAAAAAAATAAAAAAACAGGATGTATACCTCAAAAAAATCTGATTGTTAAGTAAAAACTATGTATAAATATCACTGTTTGCTGAATGTTACTACCATTGTCTGTGTACAGCTGTATATTGAATGTATAATGTATGTGTTTGTAGAATTAGAATATATATTAGTTTTAGTAGTAAACTGACAATATAAAGATAAGAAGTAAAATGTCCTAAGTTGACTACATGATGCTTTTATCCCCAATCGTCTTGTTCTGTTTATACTGAATAATGTTTTACACCTTTAAGACTATCCAAAAAGTAAAAAAAAAAAAAAAGCACGCAGTTTGTTTTCAGACTGCACTCACTCCTCCACATTCCTGCTCCTAAACTGTATTATCTGCAGATGTACAAATAGCAAGACAGAGCTCCTTTTTTTTTTTTTACTTTTAGTTAATTTTAGCTAGCTAAGACAAAAAAGTTCTCTAGACTGTAATTTTTCCTTTTTCTTAAATCTGTTCAAGCCTGCTCTAGACTGAACACCCAAAAAAACACCGGCAGCTCCACCTGAAGCCCCTTAGCCAGGCCTAAACCGCGGCATTTCCAGCACCAAAAAAACTAATCAAAAACCGAATAAACCAAGCTACAACCCAAAATTTATTTAACAAACAGGTATCTTTCCACTTTTTCTCCTAGAAAATATTTTCTCCCGAACCAATTTAAAAAAAAAAAAAAAAAAAAACAAACAATTAAATCTACATTCATAAAAAAGCCCCTTTAAAAGTTATCTCCCAAACTTACCCTAAACGAAAACACCTCCCCCTTTCCAAAACACTCCTTTTTCAAATGCCCAGATTTCTGACCCTGAAGCACGTTCAGGGGCCCCCTGGCAGAGTCTTCAAAGCTGCAAAGGCATGAGCTCTACCAGCCCCACAGCTTCATAAGTGACTGTTGCTGTGTGCTGAAGGTACACAGGCGCTTACATGCATCTAGGATTCTCAGCAGGGTGGGTTCTTCCTGAAACAAGGACTACAGAAGTTTTTTACTATTCTCGTTAGCATTTTTAACAGCTAATTTTAAAAGCAACACCTCCCTGGCAATGTCATTCTCAATTTGTCTTTTACGAGCTTGTTTCAAGCAGCCAATGAATTGCATACAAGGCTCAGACAGTCCTTGCTTTACATTAGTAAATACTTTTTGGGGGGCCGCAGCATCGAGAACCTTTAAAAATGTGATATGTGCAGCTTCAGTAATACCCTCAAGGGCCTCCCTAGGAAGGTGGGCTTGCCCAGCAGGTTCTGAGTGGGCTCCTTTTCCAGCCAGGTGGTCAGTCTGAGGGCTGTGATATTCTGGTTTGCATGCCCCACAAATTTCACCAGCAAAGCTTCTAACCCCTTTTTCCACTGAGCGTCTGTGGAGGCCGCTGGGCCTTCAGAACAAAGGTCCATTACAGTCCTTTGGACAGACAGACAGACAGACCCTAAGTTGGAGAAATCTCCCCTGTTCAGGGCGACTGAGCAGGGCCTCTCCCAGGATGCTTTGCTGTATATGCAAATGTGCCCAGTTCTACCTCCCTGGTTGTCCCGTTGGCCTCTCCACCCCTTTTTCCTTACATTTATGTGTCCTTGAATGTTCTCCCTTCCCTGGTTACCCACTGGCCCCAGATTGCTGCAGTGTCCCGCCCCCTTTACCCTATTGCCTGCCACCCCTTGTCCCCCTCTGTGCCGCCCTGAGCCCTCAGCCCCTTGGCCCTGATGCTCTGCTCTGCCCCCTTGTCCCCTGCATTCCAACCTGGACCCTGCTCTGTTCTTTTGGCTTTGTCCCTGGACCCCTTTGTGCATGGCTGGAACAAACCTCCTCCTCTGACCTCCATACAAAGACCCTTCCCACTTCTTTCTTGTGGTGATTCTGCAAGAGCAGCGTGTGCTGCAGTGACTGTGTGTGTGTGTGCCTGTGCCTCCCAGCGGCTCCATCCCTGGAGACGCTTCTGGAAGGTCGCGGCACCGCTGCCTCTCGCTCCACCACCAACGGGCTAGCGGCGTGTGACAGCTGTCAGCCTGAGCAGGGACCTCTTTGGAGCATTCCTGGAAGCGTCTCCAGTAGCTTTTTTGCTACTGGAATTCAGTCGTGTTCGGAGCAGCCAGTTCCCAGACGAGACTCCTAAGTTTTATTGGGGGAATCCCACGGGTTGAGAAACATTCAGGAACCCAGTTTAAAACCCCTTCCCAGCGTTCCTCCCCTCACACCCCTAACCCCTCTTCCCGCCTCAGGGAGGATCAGGAGATGGATCCCGCCAGCAGGTGCAGGGTTGCTGCCGTCTCCCTGACATCTGCCAGAGTCCTGTGTCCCCTCTCCAGGGCAGCACTGGCCGTGCTGCCTTGGGCTCTCCCCTGACCCTCTCACCAATGCCCACGTACCCAGTTCTGCCACCCCCAGTGGTTCTCCAAGATGGTGCCGGCAATGTGGCCAGCCCTGCCATCTTCTCTTCTCCCTCTCCAAGTTTTCCTGCCCTTTCCCCACAAAATGGCACGGACCCCACAAAGATGATGGCCATTTTGTCACCTCTCCATCCTGCCGCTGTCTCTATGTCTGTCACCGTGCCCTGCCCCTCCCCTTCTCTGTTGGGAAGCACATCCGCATTGGGACTTCCCTTCTCTATTGGAAATCCCCTCCCCATGGCGCGCCCCATTCCTGCCTCCTCCTCTCTCGGCTCCTCCCCTGATGGTCCCTCCCCTTCCCATTCCCACAGCACTGGAAGTGGTGATGACAGCGACCAGAAGGAGGCTTCCACTGCCTCCCGCAAACAGGCAGATTCTGGTTGCCCCAAGAGGCCGCCTGCAGTCATCAAACACCCTCTGTCCTCCTTGGAGGGTGAGAGTCGGGATTCCTCACACTCGGATTCCGGTCCCGAGTCTGAGGATCGCTGGGCCAAGCTGCAGAGGAAAGCCACTTGGGAGGGCTCAGAGCTCGCCAAAAAGATCTTGGCCTTCTCATTTATATCTAAACACAGCAGAAGGGTGACTGCAATAAATTCCTGGGAGCTGATCCTTTATGGGGAATTGGAGCTCTGCAAAGTGGCTAAGGAATATGGTCGGGGGTTGCATTTCTTGAAAAACTTGCTCAAATCCACCCCCTCTGCCCATAAGAACCAGGGTGTACTTTTATTTTTATTCATTAACTGCCTCCTCTCCCTGGCCGAGTAAATGCTGTGGGAGAGGCAGTGAAAAAGGCATCTCAGATCACTGGCGGACACATATTAAAAAGATGCACCCCAAGGTTGCATATTTTAAAGGGATAAGAAGAAATGAAAATAAAATCAAGGCCAACAGAAAATGGATTCTTGTGACCATGCTGGCTGAGGATCCACGTCCTTGGGTAGAAGGTAAGAACCTTTTTTGGTAGAGTTTCTACCCCACTGTCTCCAAAATCTTGTTTTCTCAGTTTTTCACCATTTGGCTGCGGAAGACACTCTTGGGCAACTGGAAATCAAAATCGTGGAATCCCTAAAATTGGAAAAGACCTTGTCCTGGTTCAAGGCAAATTTGGCAGAGAACCCCGCAAGGGATTCCTCTAGAAAGCAGATTCAGTTGGCTCCTCCCATAACCAGTTTGGGAAAAATAAAATACCTCCTTGGAGAAAAGTGGAAAAAACTGTTCGTTACACAATAAAACCTAAACAATATTAAACAATAAAACCTCTTGCCACACCAAGAGACAAATTCACAAAGTCCTTCTGTGGGCTGTAGCTCGGCTCACTCTGATCAGTCCCTCCGGTGCTGGAAATGCCGCGGCCCAGGCCCGGCCCGGTGGGCACAGGTGTGAGCTGCCAGTGCTCTTCTGGTGTTCAGGCCAGAGCAGGTTTAACAGGTACAAAGAAAAGTGGGAAAAAAACACAGTCCAGGGAACTGCTTTGCTTCAGCTAGCTAAAACTAACTAAAAGCCAGGGAGACCTCTGTCCTGCTGTCTGTCCATCCACAGGCAACACAGTGCAGGAGCAGGAATGTGGAGGAGTGAGTGCAGTGTCTGTGAACAAACTCTGCACTTCTTCTCTCCCCCCTTCACTCTCAGGACAAGTCCAAAGGTGCAAAACTTATTATTCAGCATAAACAGAACAGACGACTGGGGACACAAGCATCATACAGTCAACCCCGACCATAGCTCCAAGATGATCCAGTACTCCTTGATGCCAGCAGAAGATAGGATTGAATGTAAAAGATTTTATGGGGTTGAAAGTTGACAAACCTGCTCTACCCAAGAAATTCCCACTCTTGGCCCCTCCTCGCGCGGAATCTCCAGGGCTTTTCCTCCTCCTCCATCCAGACATGCCCAGGGAATGCAAAATCCTGTTTTGGGGGAAAAAAACAAGATGAGAGCACCTTGGGCTGGTGGTTCCTCTATGCCCAAGTTCATCTCAGAAGGTCACTGGGCATCTTGTGTCTGTAGAGAACCTCCAAAACACCAAGATTCACACAAAAATCCTCCAAACTTCAAGCCACAGATCAAAAACTCTTCAAACATCAAGATTCAGCTGAAACTCCCCCCAGAAGACAAACACTCAGCCCCAATAAAAAACCAAAGCACCCACAAAAAACCACATTAACCCACAAAAAGCTCAGAAACACCAAGATTCATCCCCAGGAAAATCGTGGATTCTGCTCCCTGCTCACCGGCTGCATGTCGGAGGGGGCAATGCTCCTGGGGCTGGGGGGGAGGCTGCAGATACAGGGAGAGGTGGAACCTTGTGGTCCTTCCTGTTTCTGCTCCTACTCCTCCTCATGTGTCCCTGCTTTTCTTAAGACTCCTCTTCCCCCTGCTATTCCTCCTTCTCCTCCACAATCCCACCTTCTCTTCCCACGTACATCATTTGACCATTTTGTTCCTCAACCCTGCTTCTCCTTCCCTTCTCCTCCTGCCCCAGGCCCAGCACCCACTGCCGGCTCCCTCTTCCCCCCAAAGCCACAGCATCCCACCGCAGGGGCAGGGATGGAGCTGGGGCAGGTCGGGCTGGGGCAGCGCTGGGCTCTCGGCCGCTCCCGCCCGCACTCGGTCCCCACTGCAGCCACTCCCGCCAGGACAGCGCGGGGGGCCCGGCCTTGGCGCTGCCCCACTCCCACCTCCCCAAATTCCCCTCCCGGGGGGTGCTGGGGCCGAGGGGGGTCCAGGTGGAGACACCCTGCTCCAGGGGGGATGTCCCAAAAACGGGAGACCCCCATGAAAGGAACAAGAGGAAAGTGTCCTCACAAACAGATGCTGTGAATCTGATTGGAGATAGGGACTTG
>NW_024511188.1:8032-9896 GCF_017590135.1 Pyrgilauda ruficollis
TAAGAACCTCCAAAACACCAAGATTTGCCAAAAATCCCCCCAACTTCAAGACACATATCAAAAACTCTTCAAACCTCACAATTCTACCAAAACTCTCTCCACAAGATAAACACTCAGCCCCCATAAAAACCCAAAGCACCAACATTTAGCCCAGGAAAGCTCAGAAACACAAAGATTCACCCCCAGGAAAATTGTGGATTCCCCTCCCTGGTCACTGGCTGCATGTGCAAGGGGAAGACAACGCTCCTGGAGCTGGGGGGAAGGCTGCAGACACGGGGAGCGGTGAAACTTTGTGCTGCTTCGTGTTGCTGCTCCTCCTCCTGTGTCCCTGCTCTTCCTCATACTCCTCTTCCTCCTGCTATTCCTCTTTCTCCTGCACAATCCCACCTTCTCTTCCCACGTGCAGCGTTTGACCATTCTGTTCCCCAACCCTGCTTCTCCTTCCCTTCTCCTCCTGCCCCAGGCCCAGCACCCACTGCCGGCTCCCTCTTCCCCCCAAAGCCACAGCATCCCACCGCAGGGGCAGGGATGGAGCTGGGGCAGGTCGGGCTGGGGCAGCGCTGGGCTCTCGGCCGCTCCCGCCCGCACTCGGTCCCCACTGCAGAAAAATGACAGAAAACCCTGGTACCTGTTCATCTCAATGTGAAAGAAATACATTGTGTCATAGAAATAAGAAGAAAAGATGCCGAACACAGGTGGTGGGATACTCTTTCTGGGCAGTCACCTACTGCCACACGTGTCCTGAACAAGTTGTGTCATCCCAGCATTGTTTGATTTTAGTTTTGATTGGTTTTATCAGCAGTCTTTTTCATTATAAAGGAGAATGATGAAACGGTAATACAAATGACATCTATAATTAATGCACACGACCTGGCTGATGTCCTCTCCCCTGTGGACAACCCCAAGGCTATTGACTCAAGCCGATTAGAAAATTTGAATGTGTTTTTTGAAATAAATTTTTTTTTCTATAATCTTGTGAAAATTAGTTTTGATTATTTCTGATTTCTTTTGATTATTTAAAAAAATGTTTCAATTAATATTGATTGCATCTGTTTATTGTTTCCTATTTTTGCTTTTTCCTATTTTTATTTTCCTTCTTTTCCTCTCTCTTTTTCTACGTACTGTCTCTGTTTTCCAGGATACGCTACCAACGCTGACGAGGCCCGAAGACTTCGCAGCGACGCTCCAGAGCCCTGCTGATGGAGAGCTCTCGGCGACAATCGTGAGTCAGGGCTGGTGTAAGAGACGGGCTGAAGTTTCCCTCATTGGCCTCACGACTGTCGCGAGGACAGAGACCCTGAGGAGCCTGGCTGGAGCTGTGGCCTGGCTGAGGTGGGTGCTCACCAAGGGATTGTTTGCAGCTCTTGGCTGTGCCGCCGTGGTACACGGCTTCCAGCAGGGACTGGCCAGGAGCGGCCTGCTCTGCGCGCTCACACCTGCTTCACGATCCCTGCCCATCACACCAGCCCAGGAATTTCCCCACCTCTTGGCCAAATGAACTTTCTGAGGTAACTTTGGTGATCCCCCACGGGAAATCCCTCATCTGCCTCACGAGCACCGTGACAGACAGCAATTGAAGCCCCCTCCCAAGGACTGAGACTGAGACCCCTGTAATTCTGACGCGGGGGCGCTGGCCTGACTGAAGCAGGATGTTTGCCAAGCGTTGCCTGCAGGTGTGTTCGCTGGGCCAAGGAAACAGTGGGTCCTGCTCACTGCTGAAACTGACGTGCCCTGTTTGGGAACACGGACTGTCTGTACCCCTTTTCAATAGGTTTCAATAGGTTTCAATGTTTCCCCTGCTCAGCAGAGGACGATAAGAGACCCCTGAGTTAACCACGACTTTGAGATTCTCCCTGACGTGACA
>NW_024511189.1:0-495 GCF_017590135.1 Pyrgilauda ruficollis
GAATTTTGAGGAGTTTCAATGGGTTTTCTTGGGAATTTCGGGAATTTCAGGGGGTTTCCTTGGGGGTTTTGGGTGGTTCTGGGGGATTGCAGGGAATTTTCCTGGGAATTCCGTGGGATTTTGAGGAATTTCAGGAGGATTTGCTTGGGAATTTTAGAGAATTTCAGGGAATTTTCTTGAGAATTTCAAGGAATTTTCTTGGGATTTTGAGGGATTCCTGGGAATGTCGGGGAATTTTGGGGGATTTCCAGGAATTTCTGGGGATTTTTTGGGGAATTTTTGGGGTTTGCGGGGAATTTCAGGGAATTTCCTTGGAAATTTTCAGGCATTTCCATGGAATTTGGGGGATTTCAGGGAATTTTCTTGGGAATTCCATGGGATTTCAAGGAATTTCAGGAGGATTTGCTTGGGAATTTCAAGGAATTTTCTTGGGATTTTGAGGAATTCCTGGGAATTCCTGGAAATCTTGTGGAATTTTGGGGCATTTCTGGGGAA
>NW_024511190.1:0-495 GCF_017590135.1 Pyrgilauda ruficollis
GCTCAGAGCAACTCTATTGTAACTGCAATACTGAGATCAGCTCACTTCAGCTTGTGTCCTACCAACAATAGAGGTTAAAATACATCCCTGCCAGAACCTAAATGGGTACACAATAGGGCTTCACATGAAGCTGCACCAGGGGATGCTCAGATTTCACACTAACAAGAGGTTCTTCGCTGACAGGGTGGTCCATCACTAGAAGAGGCCTCCCAGGAAAGTGATCACAGCACTCATAGTGTTACAGTTCAAGGAGCACCTGGACAATGCTTTTACTCATATGATTCCATTTTAGGTAGCTGTGTGAGGAACAGAAGTTAGACTCATGGTGATTCTTATGGGTCCCTTCCAACCTGAGGTATTCTGTGGTTCTACATAATGCCCCCCCAGATCCACTGCTGAAACAACATTGGACTAATCGTGTCTGCCTGTTGTAGCCAAATTGAGACGTCTGGATCAAAAGCTCTCTGAGGAGCAGCTGAAGAAGCTGGGGATGTT
>NW_024511191.1:0-495 GCF_017590135.1 Pyrgilauda ruficollis
ATGGGAGCCGCTCCATTCAAACCGCGGCGGTTGTTCCGTGTCCCGTGGAAACCCCGCTCCCTCGGGGACGGCTCCAATTACCGCGGCTCCTAATTAGCGGTGCCGTGCCATGGAGGCCGGCAATGTGCGCAGGGTCTCGCTCTGCTCCCGCCGGGCCGGTGCCCTCCCGGGAGCGTCCTTCTGCCTCAGCACGTTCGGTAAGCGCGGAGCCGCGGCTCGGGGAGCCCGGGGATGCCACCCCGGCCGGGCGCCCTGGGAAGCGGCTGGGGAGCTGCTCCTCGAAGGAATCGGGGCCGGGCAGCAGCTCCTGCCTCTCTGAGCCGCGGTAATTCCTGGAGGCAGGAGCGCCCCGCGCCCGGCTCAGGCGCTGCGGTGTGGGAAGCGCTCCCAGGTGTCCCAGGCCCGGCTCCTTCTGCCGCCTGGATGGACACGAGCTGGGGTAGGGCTGTGCCCCCGTTCGGGCAGAGCCCCAGTTTCCTTTATTCTCCTCGGGGG
>NW_024511192.1:0-495 GCF_017590135.1 Pyrgilauda ruficollis
TGAAATATAATATCATATAGTATCATATAATAATACAATATCATAAGATAATATAATATGATACCATATAATGATATAATAATATAGTGCCATGACATAATATAATAATATAATATAATATCATATAATATTATATAATATGATGTGATGTAATGTAATGCAATGCAATATAATATAATAATATTATATCATATGATGCAATGCAGTATAATGTAATATAATGTGATGTGATGTAATATAATGAAATATAATATCATATAGTATCATACAATAATGTAATATCATAAGATATTATAATATGATACCATGTAATAATAATATAATAATATTGTGTCATGATATAATAATTTAATAATATAATATAATATTATATCATATTATGTGATGTAATGTAATGCAATGCAGTGTAATATATCATATGACATCATATAATAATATTATATAATATGATGCAATGTGATATAATATCATATCATACTATGATATAATATTATG
>NW_024511193.1:0-495 GCF_017590135.1 Pyrgilauda ruficollis
TTAGAACAAGCTCTGCCTTTGAAGCTATTTTGGACGCTAGCAAGTGATCCCACAGGCCACCAGTGAACTAAAAGGCAGTTTGTCCCTAAAGTCAGTTGGGAATGAAACAGAAGTCCACTGTCCTCCTCCCAGAGCGAGGAATAGCCCTAGCAGGAACCAGCTCCCAGCAATGAGTTTGCTGACTGCTGGTTTTTGATGTTTAGAACCTGATTGGTGTTTTTGGAAGACATACCAAGAGAATCACCTTTGTCACCAATGGACTGGTCAACAACCTCTACTCCTATGGAACAGAGATCACAGCTATGTGCAGCGGACTCACCACCTACATGGCTTACGAAGTTAACAGTGAGTGCAAGCATGGCAATTCTGAGTGTTACTGACCTGGTCTTTTTTTACCTTGCGGCATGACTAAGGCAAAGTTGCTGCTCTTCCACCTCAAAACACAAAGAAACACTCCTGTAAAAGATGAGCCAAGGCCTTAGGCATCAGCTCATG
>NW_024511194.1:0-495 GCF_017590135.1 Pyrgilauda ruficollis
AGGAAGTTTTGGGGTGGTTTGGGGGGGGATTTTGGAGGGTCCCGGGAGGTTTGGGGGTGGTTTTGGGGGTCTCAGGAAGTTTTGGGGTGCCCACCTTGTCCCGCAGCCCCCCGTCCAGCCGGTGCACGCGCAGGAAGCGATCGAGCCCCACGGAGGCCACGAGGGGCAGGCGGGGGTGGCACTGCAGCCCCCGGACCCCCCCCGCGAGCCCCTTCAGCGCCCGCAGCACCCGCCCTGGGGCACGGGGGGTCAGAGACCACCGGGACCCCCCCAAAATCCCTCCCTGTGAGCCCCTTCAGCGCCCGCAGCACCCGCCCTGGGGCACGGGGGGTCAGGGGGGCACAGACCCCCGGGACCCCCCAAAATCCCCCCATAAAATCCCTTCAGCACCCGCAGCACCCACCCTGTGGGCACAGGGGGTCAGAGACCACCGGGACCCCCCAAAATCCCCCCAAAATCCCTTCAGCACCCGCAGCACCCGCCCTGGGGCACGGG
>NW_024511195.1:0-495 GCF_017590135.1 Pyrgilauda ruficollis
AGGATACAAAGTGTGAGTTTTCTATCTCAGGCAAATTAATCTAAGGCGAACTGAATAGCGTAGTATAAATCAAAACTTAATAAGATTTAATCTCTTTTCAGATTTGAAAAATGAGACCCAGTTTAAATTTCACCAGCTTTCAAGACAGCTTGAGACATATGTTTATCTTTCTCCCTGAGACAGGGAATCTAAATTTGGACTTAATTCTACAGGCTCATTGTAGAAGTTCTATTGTTTGACATCTTGTTTGTACCAAACTTTTAACACAAATTAACTCAAAGTAGCTCAGCTGTAAGAGCTCTGAGAGCCTTTACTGTATTTTGAAAGCCCTGAAATTAGTAGACATTAATTTCCTGTGCATGTATATGAAAGGCTTTATCCAAAGCTTTATCAAATGTAATGTAAAAGTTCACTCCAGCTTCAGTGAAAATTGAGGAAGGTTGAGATGAGCAAGCATGCAATTGATGTGAGATACATGAATAGCAACATTGAAGG
>NW_024511196.1:0-495 GCF_017590135.1 Pyrgilauda ruficollis
CCACGTGGCTGTTGCCCAGTGGATGGGATGGGGTCGGGCAGGGGCAGCACCTGGCTGCCCAGCTGGCACAGGTGCCCCTGCCAGTGGTGCTCCCACCCTTCTCCTGCCAGCCACAGCTCCCAGGGGGCTCAGGAAGCTCCATCTACCCCTGGGACTGAAAACCAGCCATGGAGGTACAACTTCTGCTAAGTACAAGATTAGGTTTAACGATCCTGAATAGTCTCACTGACACCTCGCAGTGTTTGTGGCCTTAAGTGAAGTGTACTAATCTGTTTTATAGATTTGTAACTTGGGTTTGAAGCACTAATTCATTCCCCAGATAGCTCTTTAGAACTCCCTTAAAACTGCTCACAGAAAGGAAAAAAAAACCCTCTCAGTCAGCTGTAAGAATTCATTAGGAGGCAGCTGAGTTGCTCTGACTTAGAATTGAGATATTTTTTCCCCCCAAGTGTGAGTGTGAGAAGGTGTTGAGGACTCGTGGAGCTGACTCACCGG
>NW_024511197.1:0-495 GCF_017590135.1 Pyrgilauda ruficollis
TTTTTTTTCATCAAGGTGGCTTTCTTTTTGTCTCAAGATGTAAAATACATTATTTTGCATACTGATATTGAATATGCTTTTCTCTCCACGACATAGTTATAGAAAACAACATGGGCTTCACTAGCTGGAAATTAACATTAGCTATCGTGCCACTTCTATTCTTTATGATGAACTTGTTCATCAAAACTATCCATATTTGTCACTGTACCACATTCACTACTGCTAGTGCACTACTAGCACTACTACAATGCACTAATACTGCATTAATGGTAAAATTTTGAAAGGCTTCTAACAGCTACTGACTCTCTTAGGTGCTTCCAAAAGGTTTTTGGTCTTTTTTTCCTTTTTTTTTAACTTTATTTGCTTTTGGTTTTTAAACATTTTTTAATTTTAAAAACCCTATTTTTTCATTTCTAATGGGCTAATGCAGTAGTGTGTATTAACAACTGATGTTGTTTCTAAAAGCAGCTGAAACACAGCTAAAGGAACACTACA
>NW_024511198.1:0-495 GCF_017590135.1 Pyrgilauda ruficollis
GCGGTGGGGGAGGGTCAGCCCCAGCTGAGCTGGCGGTCCCCCTCCCCCAGCGGCAGCAGCCCGGCCACCACGCCGGTGCCGATGGTGCGCGCGCCGTCGCGCAGCGTGAAGCGCTGCCCCCGCTCCAGCACCATGGGCTGCCGCAGCAGCAGCGCCAGCGCCGCGTCCTCGCCCGGCATCACCAAATCCTGGGGGGGGGAGAGACCCAGAGACCCTGTCAGAGACCCCACAGACCCCACAGACCCCCTGGGATCAGCCCCACAGATCCCACAGATCCCATAAACCCCACAGATCCCCCAGCGCCGCGTCCTCGCCCGGCATCACCCAATCCTGGGGGTGAAACGTGTGGGGTGAGACCCACGGAGCCCAGAGATCCTGTTAGAGACCCCACAGATCCTATAGATCCTGTTAGATCAGCCCCACAGATCCTATAGATCCCCTCAGGTTGGCCCTACAGATCCTGTGAGATCGGCCCTACAGATCCCACAGACCCCC
>NW_024511199.1:0-1974 GCF_017590135.1 Pyrgilauda ruficollis
TTAAGAAGAATTTTGGGGGCAATTTTGAGGAATTTTGGGGAGGTCCTGAGAGGGATTGGGGTGGGGGGGGATTTAAGGAGATTTTGGGGGGTCCTGGAAAAATTTGGGGGGATTTTGAGAGGTATTTAATGGAATTTTGGGGAGTCCTGGGGGGAAACTGAAATAATTTCAGGGGGTCTGGGGGGAATTTTGGGTGAATTTGAGGGATTTTTGGGGGGATTTGGATGAAATTTGGGTGGGTCCTAAGGGAATTTGGGGGAATTTTGGGGGAATCTGAGGGATTTTTGGGGGGATTTGGATGAAATTTGGGTGGGTCCTAAGGGAATTTGGGGGAATTTTGGGGGAATTCGGGTAAATTTTGGGGGTTCCTGAATGAACTTGAATAAATTTAAGTTTTTTTGGAGTCTGTGGGGAGCTTTAAAGAGAATTTTGGGGAAATTTTGGGGAGCTCGAAGGTCTGGGGAAGCCTTTGAGAACCAAATTTTGATTTTTTTGAGGAGATTTTGAGGGGAAATCGCCAAGTTTGGGGGATTTTGGGGAGGACTGAGGAATTTTGGGGTGGAAAAAGGAAAATTTGGGGATGTTTGGGGATTGGGGGGGGGTGCAAGGATGAGAATTTGGCGAGATTTCGGAGAATTTTGAAAGATTTTGAGGAGATTTCAGAGGATTTTGGGGCGATTTCGGAGCGTTTATGGGAGATTTTTCAGGATTTTAGGGAAATTTCGGAGGATTCTGGGGAAATTTGGGAACATTTTTGGGAGATTTTATAGGATTTTGGGAGGATTTCGGAGAACTTTGAGGGGATTTTGGCGCTTTTGGGGGCGATTTTGGGGAGATTTCGGAGCATTTGGGGCTGCCGGGAGCCTCGGGAGAGATTTGATCGCTCCCGAAAAGAAATTTTGAAAGAAATTTGGATTTTTAGAACGACAAAGTGAGCTGGACGTCAGCGGATGGAATTGAGGGGCTTTGAGGGGGTCAGGGGAGGGAATTTGGGGCATTTTAGGCGAAATTCCAGCGATTTTCGGCCTTTTCAGAGCCCGGAGCCGCCTGAGGCGCCAAAATGGCGGCCTGAGGGAACCGTGAGGGGCGAGGGGGGGAACGGCGCCTCGGAGCGGCCCGGGAAGGCTCCTGGGGGTTTGGGGGGTGGTTCCGAAGGGATTTGGGGTCGTTTTGGGTGGATTTCCAGCGATTTTGGGGCTTTTTTGGGGTTTTTTTAAGGGCCCGTCCCGCCTCCCCCTCAGAGCTCACCGGAGCCGGAGCAGCCGTCAGCGCCACCTAGCGGCGCGGCGGCACGGTGAACGCTCAGGCCACGCCCATCGCCAAAGCTGATTGGCTGAGCATCGCTAGCCACGCCCCAACCCCCTAGCCCCTAAGCGTTCTGATTGGTTGCGCATCCTTAGCCACGCCTACGTCGCTGCGGTAACGGCGGAAGGGCGGGAAAAGGAGGAGCCCCCGGCTCTTAAAGGGGTAACGAGAGGCTCTTAAAGCGGCGATGGTGGCGGTGGGGCCTACAAGCGCTTTTTAGGAATTTTGGGGACCCCCGGGAATTTTGGGGACCCCCCGCGACTTTGGGCCCCCGGAATCCTCCAAAACTCTTTGGAGACCTTTTAAGAACCCCGGGCTCCCCCACAAAATCCTCAAATCCTTAAAACGAACCCCAAAATTCCCCCAGGGCCAAAATAACCCCCCTCAAATCCCCCTGGGGACTCCAAAAATTATCTGGGACCCCCAAAATTACCCCAAATCTCTCTGGGACCCCAAAATTGCCCCAAGTTTCTCTGGGATCCCCAAAACCCCCCCCAAAAAACCCCTAAAATTCCCCCCAAATATCTCTCAATTCCCCCAAAAAATTCACGAAGACCCCCCCAAAAAAATTTCCCCAACCCCCAAAAATCCACAAAAATCCCCCCAAAATTCTCCCAAAGATCCCCCAAAATTCCCCCAATTCCATCCAGGAC
This sequence comes from Pyrgilauda ruficollis, assembly GCF_017590135.1. Lineage (NCBI taxonomy): Eukaryota > Metazoa > Chordata > Aves > Passeriformes > Passeridae > Pyrgilauda > Pyrgilauda ruficollis. The sequence continues at coordinate 1,959 of NW_024511199.1, forward strand.
CCCCCAAAATTCTCCG
>NW_024511199.1:3204-5573 GCF_017590135.1 Pyrgilauda ruficollis
ACCCGGCCCCGCCCCCCGGCCCAGCACAAAGCACCTTTGCATAGATCGGGTTCAAAAGGAACCAATTTTACAACAAAGGGGGAGGGGATCAACCCCCCCAGAACGGAAACGGGGGGGGAAAAACGCCCCTCCACCTCCCCCGGACCCCCCCCGACTCTGCTGGGCACGGTCCTGAAAGAAGATGGCCGCCAGGAGACAAGATGGCCGCCAGGAGACAAGATGGCTGCCAGGATTTAAGATGGCTGCCTGGAGTCATGGGAGTTGGCGGGAGGCAAGATGGCCGCCGGGTTTTGTGGGCTGCTCGTAGTCAAGATGGCTGCCAGGAATCAAGATGGCTGCCTGGAGTCACGGGAGTTGGCGGGAGGCAAGATGGCCGCCGGGTTTCGCTGTCAGCTGGTGGTCAAAATGGCTGCCAGGAACCAAGATGGCCGCCGGGCTTCAGTGTCAGCTCCTAGTCAAGATGGCTGCCTGGTCCCAGTAAACAAGATGGCCGCCGGGCTTCGGTGTCAGCTCCTAGTCAAGATGGCTGCCTGGTCACATGTTGGTCAGAGCCAAGATGGCTGCCAGGAACCAAGATGGCCGCCGGGTTTTGTGGGCTGCTCGTAGTCAAGATGGCTGCCAGGAATCAAGATGGCTGCCTGGAGTCACGGGAGTTGGCGGGAGGCAAGATGGCCGCCGGGTTTCGCTGTCAGCTGGTGGTCAAAATGGCTGCCAGGAACCAAGATGGCCGCCGGGCTTCGGTGTCAGCTCCTAGTCAAGATGGCTGCCTGGTCACATGTTGGTCAGAGTCAAGATGGCTGCCAGGAAACAAGATGGCCGCCGGGCTTCGGTGTCAGCTCCTAGTCAAGATGGCTGCCTGGTCACATGTTGGTCAGAGTCAAGATGGCTGCCAGGAAACAAGATGTGTGCCGGGAGACAACAAAGTTGGCAGGAGTCAAGATGGCTGCCGGGTCACGTGTTTGTCAGAGTCAAGATGGCCACCAGGAGGCAAAATGGCTGCCAAGTTTTTGCATCTTTTTTTGTCAAGATGGCTGCCGGGTGTTGGTGTGAGCTCACAGTCAAGATGGCCGCCAGGAGACATGAAAGGTTGATGTGAGTCAAGATGGCCGCCTGGTTTCGGTGTCAGCTCATGGTCAAGATGGCTGCCAGGTAACGTGTTTGTCAGTCAAGATGGCTGCCTGGAGGCAAAATGGCTGCCGGGAGTCACAGAGGTTGCTGAGAATCAAGATGGCCGCCAGGCTAAGCTTGTAATCAAGATGGCCGCTGCATCAGGCGCTGATCAGTCAAGATGGCCGCCAGGAAGCAAAATGGCCGCTGGGTTTCCATGTTTGAGGCCAAGATGGCCGCCAGGTCATGTGATGATTGGATCAAGATGGCTGCCAGGAAGCAAGATGGCCGCTGGGTTTCCGTGTTTGAGGCCACGATGGCCGCCAGGTCATGTGATGAGTGGATCAAGATGGCCACCAGGTCATGTGATGATTGGATCAAGATGGCCACCAGGTGTTGCTGTCCCCTTGTGGTCAAAATGGCTGCGAGGTTCAAGATGGCGGCTGGGCGGAGCCAAGATGGCCGCCCCAAAGGAACAAGATGGCTGCTGCTGATGTCATTGATTTCAAGATGGCCGCCAAAAGGTCACTGTGTCGGCCATATTGGGGTCAATCAAAGGTCACCGCGTCGGCCATATTGGGGTCAATCAAAGGTCACCGCGTCGGCCATATTGGGGTGACCTTGTCGGCCATTTTGGAACATCAGGGGTTCCCCTGTCCGCCATATTGGGGTCACCCTGTCCGCCATCTTGGAGTCAATCAGAGGTCAATTTGTCGGCCATATTGGAACCACCCCGTCAGCCATATTGGGGTCAACCAAAGGTCACCGCGTCGGCCATATTGAAGTCGATCAAAAGCGACCATGTCAGCCATATTGGAACTACCCACAGATCACGTGACAACACCCACTCCGCCGTCGGCCATTTTGTGCTCTATCAACCACTCCACATTGACTCCGTCAGCCATTTTGTATTTCCCCCCCTTGCGCGGGGGCGGCCGCGCAGCGCCGGGGGGGCTGCAGCCGGCGGGGCGGGGCCGAGGGGGAGCCCCGCCCACGCCGCCTCCTCTTCACGGGGGCGGGGCCTCCGTTAGCCCCGCCCCCTCTCCTCCTTTTCGCCGGGGGCCGGGGGAGGGGCTCCCTGCGCCTGGCCCCGCCCTCCTCGCCGCCATCTTCCTGTGGGCGTGGCCTCCTCCGCGGTTCCCTCTGAAGGGGCGGGGCCAGCGGCGCTCCGGGGCGCCCCCTGGTGGTGCGGGGCGGCGCCGGCGAGGCCGGGCGGGGGCTGGGCGGCCGGGACCCCTCCCCTCCCCCCCCTTCGCCTCGCT
>NW_024511199.1:6283-6770 GCF_017590135.1 Pyrgilauda ruficollis
CCCCCCCCCGGGGGGGGCGGCCCCGGCGCTTCCTCCCGCCCCCCTCGGCGGCGGGGGCGGGGCGCTGGGGGGGGGTCCCGGGGCGGCGCCGCCGCTGCCGAGCCCCTCCCCCGCCCAGGAGCCGCCGCTTCGGGGGGCGGCCCCGGCGCCGCTTGGTGGGCGGAGCCGACGATGAGGAAGTGGGCGTGGCTTGCTGGGCGCGGTCGCGGGGGCGGCGCCGGGCGTGGCGGGAGGCTCCGCCCCCCGCGGCGGAAGGGGGCGGGGCCTCGAGGACGGTGACCAATCGGCCGGGCAGCGTCCGCAGCACTTTGGCGGCCGGGCCGGCCCGTTGGCTCTGCCGGATCTCCACGTCGGCGCTGCGCCGGCGCCGAGGGGGCGGGGCCGCGGCGGGGAGGGGGCGTGGCTCCTCTGGCCCCGCCCCCTGCGGGGATGAAGGGGGCGGGGTCTGCTCGGCGGGGGGCGGCGGTGACGTCACGGGGAGGGGCGG
>NW_024511200.1:0-495 GCF_017590135.1 Pyrgilauda ruficollis
GTAGTAGTAGTAGTAGTAGTAGTATCAATAACTCTTCCATCATTATAATCCCCAAGAACCATGTTTGGAATTCCAAGCTTTCCTCTCTCTAGGATAACTATGTCTGGAATAGATATTTTTACATAAATATATTTTTATACCTATGAATGAAAATGTTCATTAAGAGTCACTACAAATTCCCACCAACCTCTGGCACGTCCAGGAAATGAAAACTGATTTATGAACCCTCAGGTTGGGTTTCATCTCCTGAAATTTTCCTTGGGAAAAGTACAATCGCTTCCTTTGTTTTCCCTGGAAAATGAGGAGGATCAGGGGTCCCTGAAGAAGGAATTATCCCATCCACAGGTGAATTATCCATCTTTTACCCAGGAATATGTCTCTGACCATGGCAGGAGGGTTTTGAAGGTTCCCTTCCAACCCAAAATTTACAATTTTGATTCCAACACATTTTTTCCTCCACAAGCTCTGAATTTTCTTTCCTTTTGCTCCTCAGCC
>NW_024511201.1:0-495 GCF_017590135.1 Pyrgilauda ruficollis
TTTTTTTTTTTTGCCAATTTTGGTGTTTTGAATTTTAAGAGCTCCCTAGAATGCTTTAGGATGGTTCTTTAGATGATGTTATAATTACCTTTCAGTGTGCTGTTCCTGAATGTCTTTAAATATCTGAGTGGAGTGTCAGTTTTGGAGTTTTGGAATTGCTCATTTTGGCCTGCACCAGGTGCTGCTGTGCTTGATTACAGCTGGGGCTGGGTTTGGAGTTTGCAGTGGGGCAGGGAAAACCTCTGTATGCCCCTGGGAAGTGTGTGAGGCTCCCAGAGCTGGCTGGAAGTGTTGGTGTAACCTGAGTGTGAAAGGCAAGAAAAATCCCCCAGTGCCTTGCTAGGCTTGGCCTGGGCATGTCAGAGACAGGGGGAGCAGGCTGAGTTTTGGGAAGTAAGAATTTCCTTACCATCATGGAATTGTAAAGGTTGGAAAAGCCTTCCAAGTTAATAAAATCCAACCCCTGTCCTCTAGAGCCACAGCCACACATTGTTT
>NW_024511202.1:0-494 GCF_017590135.1 Pyrgilauda ruficollis
TTTTTTTGAGGGAAAATTTGGAAGCTTTGGTGGAAATTTGGGGGATTTGGCGGGAAATGTGGGGGGCTGGGGGGATTTTGGGAGGAATTTGGAGATTTTTGGGGGATTTTGGGAGGAATTTGGGGATTTTTCGGGAGGTTTGGCAGGAAAATTGGAGGTTTTGAGGGATTTTGGGAGGAAATTTGGGGGATTTTGGGGAGAATTTTTGGGATTTCTGAGGGAATTTGGGGGGGGAATTGGATTTTGGGGAATTTTTGGGGGGATTTTGGCAGAAAGTGGGGGGGTTTTGGGGGAATTTGGGCGGAAAAATGGGGATTTTGGGGGTGCAGAATTGGATTTTGGAGGAAATTTGGGGATTTTGGGGCTGAACTGTTGTGGGGGGAATTGGGGCGGAAAAATGGGGATTTTGGGGGTGCAGAATTGGATTTTGGGGCTGAACTTGGGGGATTTTTGGGAAAAATTGGAAATTTTGAGGGAAAATTTGGGATTTTGGG
>NW_024511203.1:0-494 GCF_017590135.1 Pyrgilauda ruficollis
ACATGTAAATTAACCTGACAATCTGATCAAAAATTTTTGTTATTAGAACAGCGTTCTTTCAGTAGAAGCAGTGCCAAAAAGCTATAAACAGGTTTAAAATGGGTCTTGAAATGTTTGCAGGGGAAAAAAATGTACAGTGATATTGTCTTTGATAACCAGTAGAAAAAGAACAACCCATTGGGGCTGGAATCAGAGATATGTATGAGGTAGGATGATGAATTAGACTAGAATTAGAGGATGGCAACCTCAAGCTGAAAAAGAACTAAGAAAAAAAGTACAAATAATGCACAAAAGTAGTATCATTCAATTGAGGACAAACTGGAACAAGAGAAAATCTGTCAGTGAAGGTGTGATAGAAATAAAGGCAGCATCTGCCCTTTTCTCCTTGTTTCTTATGAAGAACACATCAAGCCTCCACTAGACAGAGTATCCATACATTAGGGAAACTGAGAAAGCTTCAGATAAAAAGGTCCAAGTTACTGAGATCCAGAACC
>NW_024511204.1:0-494 GCF_017590135.1 Pyrgilauda ruficollis
TTCTTAAAATCACAGTGCCCAGCACAGGCAGGTTCTGTCCCAGGTCGTGGTCACCATGAAGAAACATTTTACCCTGGATACTGAGAGATTTTTATCTCCTCTAACGCTCACTGAGAGTGGTTTGGCAGCAGAAGAAGGCACAAGAAGCAGGGAAACCAACACGGTGATTGACACCAGAGATTACACAAGCTAAATAAAAGCTTGGGCTAAAACACGCTCTAGAGAGGGAGATAAAGCCTCCACCTTATCATCAGAGGATGTGACACAGCTGATGCTTTTGTGGAGGAGGCAGGAAATGGAACATTTTACACAGCCTGGCCAAATGCATCACAGAGCTGCTCTGCACGGAGAGGATTGGCTGCTGGTGTCCACAGAACGAGCCCCACTTTCTTCTGACTGGGTGAGGAGAATCTCTGTTGTTAAAATAATGAACTGTTTTTAGGAGCTCAGCAGCTGGAAAGAGGAATTTCTAGAATCTCAGTAATTTTTGTGAT
>NW_024511205.1:0-494 GCF_017590135.1 Pyrgilauda ruficollis
GAAAAACGTGTGAAAAACGTGTGAAAAGCGTGTGAAAAGCGTGTGTTTTATGAAGGGCTTTTCACAGATATTCAAAAGAATATTGTATGTGTTATGTTAGAAAGTTACGCTCTATTTTCTGAAGTAGTGTGTTAAACACAGTTGGAGGTTATAACAAAATGCTCAAATAGAAACCATGCCATGCAAGATACTTTTTTTAAAGAGAGGAATGAGGTACTCGCACCAGCCAGCAGCCCCAGGACACCTGAATCTCTCAGAGAAAAAGAATTTACTGCTCCCTTATCTGAAGAAATGAACTTCTTCCTGCCTCCTCAGCCCTGAAGAGGAGGAAGAAGCTGACACTGACCAGACAGAATCCTGTGTTTGAATGGAATTTCTGCATCATGGATGAGGTGTATGAACATGCAACAGGCTATTGCTCTTAAGGGTTAATCCTCTGTTAACCTCTGCCACCCAAAATCCCCCTTTTTCACTCAAAATCCCCCTTTTCCTGC
>NW_024511206.1:0-494 GCF_017590135.1 Pyrgilauda ruficollis
GGATGCGCTCCCGACAGCCACTCCTTCTGGCATTCCAGAGGGTTGGGATCTTGGGGTTTTGATATTTTGGGGTTTTGGGATCTTGGGAAGGAATTCCTGGCTGGGAAGGCCTGGGCTGGAATTCCCAGAGGATCCCTGAGAGGATCAGGGCTGGGATTCCCGGGACGCGCTCCCGACAGCCACTCCTTCTGGCGTTCCAGAGGGCTGGGATTTTGGGGTTTTGGGATCTTGGGAAGGAATTCCTGGTTGGGAAGGCCTGGGCTGGAATTCCCAGAGGATCAGGGCCGGGATGGGGCCGGGATTCCTGGGACACGCTCCTGACGGTCGTTCCCTCTGGTGTTCCAGAGGGTTGGGATTTCGGGATTTTGGGATCTTGGGAAGGAATTCCTGGTTGGGAAGGTGGGGAGGGGCCGGGCTGGAATTCCCAGAGGACCAGGGCTGGGATAGGGCCGGGATTCCCGGGACGTGCTGCCGACAGCCGCTCCCTCCGGCAT
>NW_024511207.1:0-494 GCF_017590135.1 Pyrgilauda ruficollis
TTGGGGGGCTAGGGGGGTTTATGGTGGGGTGTGGGGTTGGGGAGGGTCACCCCGTGCCCCCTCCCCAGCTGTGCTACCTGCACGCCGACATGCTGGAGCGCATGAACCCCAAGGAGAGCCGGAAGCAGTTCCTGGAGTTCTGCCACTTGTTCCTGGACAAGGCCGGGGTGAGACCCCTCCCCACAGCTGCCCCAGACCCCTCCCCACGCCAGGAACGCCCCCCCGGATCCTGACACCCCCTCCCCAATTTGTGACAGCTGCTGCGGGTGCCCATCCCCCACCACGTCCAGTTTGAGCTGGGTGAGTGAGACCCCCGGGGGGGTGGGGGGGAGTGAGACCCCCACCCAGTCCTCCCCATCCCCTCCCACCCCATCAGACCCTCTCCCACCCTTCCCAACCCCCTCCCACCCCTCTGATGGGGAGGGTCCCGTGCCCCCTGCTGGGGGTCCCCTCTGACGGGGAGGGGTCCCTCTGCTGGGGAGGGGTCCCTCTGA
>NW_024511208.1:0-494 GCF_017590135.1 Pyrgilauda ruficollis
TTATCCTTTTCTGGGACAACTAAAATACTCATGGTGAACTCTTCTCTGAAGGAAATTTTCTGTTTCCTCTGAATATAGAGAGAGGCAAATAACACTAGTTTAGGAAGTTAACCTACAAGAAAGATTAAGATTAATATTAATCTAACTAAATATAGCTGTCTGTTACCTCAGGCTCTTTTTAAAGTCTTTCAGGAGAAATACGTGCAATGCATCTCATTTTACAGTTAAATGCCTAAAACAAGTGAGCTAAATCACACACTAGAGCTATTCCTTCTTCTGTATTGACTATGGTCAGGGACATAAATTCACTACCACAGATATTGTCAAGATGTTTTCCACCTTTTCTGGAGGTTTAGTAAAGAGGACTTTGCATAAAGACCATTTTTCAGTGAGACTGTTGTTCTGTGAATGTAATTACTTTTCCCTACGCTGGACAGATATTACAGGGAGAAATACTTTTAACATGTAAATATTTACTCTCCAAATTCTTGTTG
>NW_024511209.1:0-494 GCF_017590135.1 Pyrgilauda ruficollis
TGGGGGAAATTGGGAAAATATTTGGGTTAAAATTGGGGAAAATAGGGATCCGTGCGGCAGGATGGGATCTGTGGGGCAGGATCAGACCTATGGGGCAGGTGAGGGATCTGTGGGGCAGGATTGGGATCTGGGGTCAGACCTGGGCCAGCGCCAGCTCCCAGAGGGATCTGTGGGGCAGGATTGGGATCTATGGGGCAGGATGGGATCTATGGGTCAGGATCTATGGGGCAGGTTTAGGATCTATGGGTCAGGATTAGGATCTGTGGGTCAGGATTGGGATCTGTGGGGCAGGATTGGGATCTGTGGGGCAGGATCAGATCTGTGGGTCAGGATCTATGGGTCAGGATTGGGATCTATGGGGCAGGATGGGATCTTTGGGTCAGGTTTAGGATCTATGGGGCAGGTTTAGAATCTGTGGGTCAGGTTTAGGACCCGTGGGTCAGGTTTAGGATCCATGGGGCAGGATCAGGATCTGTGGGTCAGGATTGGGATCT
>NW_024511210.1:0-30396 GCF_017590135.1 Pyrgilauda ruficollis
CTGGTGACTCGGCACAGACATGCCCTCTGCTGGTGGACAGCACAGTGTCTTTGAGGAGCTTTTTTACCATGGGCTCTTCAGACTTTGGATTTTCATCATTGGATTGCACTTCCACCTGGTGGAACATCTGTAGAGCCCATGTGAGTGGGAAATATGTTTCTCTTTAGCATCCCAAGTCATGTCGACTATTTTTAATTGGGAACAGATTTTTCAGAAATAGTGGTTACTTGGTGGCATCCCAGGATTTTCTTGCCCACTTCATCACAGTAGTGCTGGGTAAGTTTTTAACCCAACACTTTGAAAACCAGGGATTACCATCGAAAATGGATTTTCTCAAACTTCTACAAATTTACCTCTGATTTGTGAGCATGGTTTCCTTACAGCTTTTGATCAGCTCTCAGATCCTCTCATTTCCCCTACTTGGCCTTAAGCATTAAGTAAACTGGCTGTTTTTGAAATGCAGATGAAATGCAACTGTTTCTGCTATTTTGTATAACTTTTCCTTAATGAGATGGAAATACTCAGTTGTGCTCTTCTTTATCGCATACTTCATAATTGTAGGACAGAAAACAGACCACAGGAACAACTCCCAGCAATAGAAAGTATGTAGAATAACATTATGAAGATTCTCTGGCAATATTAATTTTATGCTTTATATATAACTTTATTAAATTTATACTTCAGAGTAAATGTTACCTAGCAGGATTTTAGCTCAATTATAGCAATTGCTTTTTAGCAGTCTAATTTTCCTGTAAGACTGGACAAGGAAAGTAATCATTTAAGAAAATGAGTTTACCACATATATGTATAATGCTCTCATGTCTGGCTTATTCTTGAAAATGTCAGAAATGGCTCCATCTCATTGACTGAGCCCACAAGAAACTTAGTTTTCTTGGAAAGAAAGTAATCTGATCCATTAAATTACAAAATGATATCTGAAACACCACTTCAAGGTACTATGCACTTCTAGGACCAACAGCTCCAGGGTAGATCCCTGCTATGGAGGGGTCCCTCAGAATTAAAATCAAGTATCCTTGGGAATCTGGAGTTCGATTCCAGAGATATCATAGTCAAAAGTCACACCTTGAAACATAGCTTCCATCTGGTTCAAAATAAAATAAAATTCTTCTATATATGTGCAATTCACAGATGGGGAGGAAGGGAGGGAATGTGCTGGAAGATTCTGAGAGGAGGAAAAAAATACTATAAAACTACCCATCCTTGTCCATTATTCCACCTGGGTGAACTCCTTGCTGTTCAATTATTAGATTTATATTACAAAATGATCAGCCACTGTATTAAAGTTTAAAGAGTTAACGTAACAGTTATGTTCCCTCCTTCCTATACCACTACTCTGGGGATGGGGCACATTGTCACTCATTTCTAATGCAGTAGAGGAATATATTACTTCAAGTGGCTTCTGTCCAAGAACACAATGTGGACAATTCTAAGTAGTAATTAAAGTTGCAAGAACTGAGAAATTTGTAAGAACCTTATTTTTCCATTGTTTTTTGGTTCTTGGTCCATACATTCCTTTGACAAGCCAGATTGCACCAGGGACTAAATTTTCAAATGCACTCATGTTTCAGTATGTCCAACCCTCTCAGCTGCTGAGGGTTGGACATATATACATTTACTCAGACCACTGGTGCTGGAGGACTGCCCCCAGGCATCTTCTCTATGCAAGACCTAGGAAAGGTCTGGGTGACCAAAAAGTTTACAGTATTCCATATCTATCTGTGCCCAAATACTACTACTGTGTGTTTAAGGTGCAGCAGCATAGGCGGACCCAGAATTGCGGGGCAGGTGGAGGCGATGCCACTCCCTTCAACAAGGTTGGAGTACCCAGGCAGAGCACCCATTTTGCCCTTTGGCTCACTCTCTCACCTCTTGCCTTACTTGTTTCTTGGCTTTTGCCTTAGAGCTGAGGTAGACTGGGCCCTTTTGGGCCCTCTTTTGCCTGATGTCATTTTGCCAATAGCAGAGTGGCGTTCAGCATGGGTTTTTCTAGGCTCAGAACAGTAGCAACTTGAAAAAGCTGCATCTCCCAACCAGAAACTGCTTCACAATTACCTTTTCAAACCCTACGGTGGATTTTGAGCCATCCCGGGGCCAGGCCATCCCATGTCAGTGCCAACAGACATTTTTCCCCCCAGCCACAGGCACAGCTCAGGGGACAGCAGCACCAGCGCTGCTGGAGTCTGGTAGGCAGCAGGAGGAAGTGGCTGGCAGCAGTGCTGACCCCACACATGCTGGCTCTTCTCATCTGCCACTTGAACTCCTCTGTAAGCTCCAGCCTCCCTGGGAGGGTTTACTGCCACTCTTTCCCTTTGTCTCTCTGACTGCATGGCCACCTATGAAGGCCGCTGTCTTGAAGGGAGGGTTAGACGCCATTTTCCCTTTGTCTCCCTGTGGCAGGCACCATCGTGGAAGGGGCATTTCCACCATTTTGGGTTTCTTCTTTAGCTGAGGTGGGGGGGTGGGGGTGGGGGGGTTATGAGATTTAGCAATTCTGTATCTAGTGATTATTTACTAGGGATTTTTGTCTGTTTCAATTTTTCTTGTTAGTAAACTGCTATTTTTTTACTTATGTCCACTTGTATTTAGTTTCTCCTTATTGATGGAAAGGGATTGGTTAAAACAAAGAGGGAGAACTCATTTTAGAGTGTTACCCTTTAAACTGCCTTAGGTGAGGCTGATTCGTGAAGATGCTGTGGAATTCAGTGGCCCCAGGTTTCATCACTTCATCTGAAGTGATGATGAGAGTCTCTGAGGGCTGCAGGGCTCAGGCAGGTCCCTGCCTTGGCCTCTCATTGGACTGAAGAGAATCCTGGGGACGCGTGGCCTGTCTCTTTTGAGCACGCCAGGGCCTCTGGGGTGAGCAGGCCCTGACCTGGCTGGGAGTGGAGGGGCTGTGGCTACAGCCCTGGGCAGATGGACCTGCCACCGCTGCCCTCCCTGGCTCTTCCTGGGGTTGGTCCCAATCTGTGGGGACAGGCACAAATGGTGGGGAGAAGCAACTTCCATGGACGGCAGCCTCTGATGTACCAGCTTCCTTGTCCATGTTGGAGGTTGTAGGGCTGCTGGCAGAAATTCCCACATAGGAGCTGCTGGAGCTGGAGCTGTTGGAGCTGGAGCTGGCAGACCTGGTGCTGGCTAAAGGTCTGTGGGTTTCCTCCTCATCAGTGTGGGAGTGCAGCAGCCTCTGAGCTTCTTCACTGCACTGGCCCACAATGACATTAATGAAGTCATGAACCAGTTGTGCTGTGTCTTCCCCGAGGCCATTCTGCAGTCTCAGGACCAAGGTTTCCACATCCAGACCATAGACACAGAGATCATTCAGGATGATGCTCTCCACAGCCTGTACCAGCCACCACTTGCCCCGGAATTTTCTTTGCAGCCTTTGGCACAGCCAGGGCAGCACAGGGTCCAGGAGATGCTGTTGTCGTTGGAAAAGTTCTGCCCATATCTCAGGCAGGATGTCAGCCATGGGCTCTGGCCCTGCACTTGCCTGCTCAGGTAAGGATAGATTCTCCTGTAGAGAAGAAGGAGGGGATACCACAGGGTGATGGCAGTCATTTTCCCTCATCACTGGGGCCACTGTCAACTCTCCACGAGTTCCTCCTGCCTGGCTGCTGGCTTCTGGTGACTCACTGGAGGGAGTGATGACACACTGTATATAGTCCCATTCATTCTGCTCAGAGAACCTGATAGATCTTACCAGTGCTCTGCAGAGTGGGCACGATGGATTTCTCTGTGCCCATCGCAGGATGCAGCCCAGGCAGAACTGGTGGCAACAAGGCAGAGCAGAAGCCATATCATTCTGAGTGCCCTGGCAGATAGGGCAAGTCCAGTTTGTTCCCGTGGCCATTTCTGTGCCCTGCAGCACACCAGGCAGAGCTGAGGACCAGGAGCTGCTCCCCCTTGTTGGTATCACACAGAGCAGTGTGTGACTACGTGAGAGTCCTCCTGATTGTCCCAGGGAGGGGAAGAAGAAACGCCAAGCCCCATCAAGAAGAAAACCATCTTGGGTGCCTGAACCCAATCACCCACCCCAGTTTAGGAGGATGATTTCCTGCACAGCCAACCTTCACTGCTGCAAACACCTGTGGTGCCCATGTGACTAAGCCAGGCAGGGCCAGAAAAACAGTACTGATGGCTCCAGGATGGGCACCAAGAGCTGCCAAAGACAGCCTCCAGTACACCACCCAGCACTGCAAGAAGCCTGACTACACCCTCCAGACCTTGCTCAGCAGGCAGGAGTCAAGCCTGGAGCCAGACAGGCACAGGTTCTGCCAGTGCACAGATACAATCAGCAAGAGATGTGATGTCACAATCCATCCCCTGATGATGTTACAATCTGACACTGGGGATGTCACCTTCTACCATTCAGTGAAGACATCATAGGATGCTCCCCCTCTGTAGATGCACGGTGCCGGGAGAAAAGTAAAGGAGCAGCTTTTAAACTGTTGACCGAAGACCACCTTGTCAACTAGACCATAGCACCAAATGCCACATCCAGCTGTTTCTTGAACACCTCCAGGGATGGTGACTCCACCATTTCCCTTCCGATGTTTAACAACCATTTCCATGAAGAAATTCTTCCTGATGTTCAACCTGAACTTACCCTGGAACAGCTTGATGCTATGTCCTCTTGTCCTGTCGCTGGTAGCTTGGGAGAACTCAGCCCTACCTTGCTACAGTTTCCTTTCAGTTAGTTGTAAAGAGCGATGAGAGAGATCCTGACACCTTATCAAGTCTGGCTAACCCAGTGGCCTTCTACAATACAATGACTGCATCAGTGGAGAAGGGAAAAGTCACAGAAGTCATTTACCTAGACTTTTGTTAGGCTACTGACAAAGTCTTCTGCAGTATTCTTGCAGCTAAAATGGAGACAGATAAGATTAATGAATAAAGTAGTCAATGGATAAGTAATTTGCTGGATGGCCTCATTGAAATAGTTACAGTCAATGTCTCAATGTTCAAGTGGAAATCAGTAGCATGATCTGTATTCCTGTGAACAAGAAATAGGAAAATAAGGAGCATCCAGGACTCACTGGAAGATGTTAGAAAGAACAACTCTCTTAAACCATAAAGTATTGATTTAGAATTTGATCTTGTCCTCAGCTTTCCAAATCACAAAATTTCTTGAGATTTAGGATTTGCACTCTACTAGTGTAGAGTTGCAACTTGGAAAATGTAAAATCCAGTCCCTCATAAATTCTGCGGAGGTAACTGCCCTGACCTGGTAAAGGGCCTCCTCTTACCACATCTAAACTTTAACAGCTGAAGGCTGAAAATTTGTTTTCCATAAGCTCCTAAATTACTGCTAATCTCTCTAATTACTCTCTAGTTGCTAACGTCAGTTGCTTCTTACCTGCCTATTAGAGAAAAATTAAACCACAAAAAACCCCATAATTCATTGTTCTGCTGTTACATAGCTCCCAAAAGAAGGGCATAAACTACAGTTTACCTAGCCTGGCACTAAAAGCTCTACCACTGGCATAAACAGGCAGATGGATTTTTATACACAAAATTGTTCAACAAAACAAATTTTAACAAACTACATCAAAATCAAAAAAGCAAAAGTTAATATATACAGATCATAGATATAGAAAAATTGTGTTAAATGAAAAATATTTTTTGGTTGGATTTAGGGTTTTTTAAAAAATGTTTCTGAGAGAAAGTAAAGCTACTTTACATCACTGAACAACTAGGCCTGAGGTTAAAAACAGATGTGAAAAAGCTAGATTATACTGAAATTTCATTCTGATCAGCAGGAATTTAGAATAGTTTATACAGCAGTTAAGTAGGATTTCAATATCTGATTAGCATCAAGACTGCATGTTCATCTCAAAAGGAAAATTTCTAATTGAATTTGTTTGAAAAGTACTGAAATACATGACTTTGGAATGCTATGAGTGACTACATCTGTCATACCCATTTGGAAGTGGGATCTCCCCCTCATGAACACCCCATAACATGGAATACCTTGGGAGGCCAAGATTAAGGTTTTTTTCTATCCAAAATTAAACATTTATTTGGATTGTCCCAAATATTTCAATGTTGAAACAAAATTCCTTTTTCCTCCAGAGGAAGTGCAAAACAAATTGTTGTAGGTGACTCCCTTCTGAGGGAAAAGAAGGGCCCAATATGCCAACTGGACCCATCCCACAGGGAAGTCTGCTGCCTCCCTGGTGCTCTGGGAAGGCACAGGAGTAACCCCTGAGAAAATCCCTGACGTAAGAAAATCCCTGATCTGGTACAACCCTCAGACTAACAGCCTCCATTATTTGTCCAAGTGAAGAGATTAAAGGACAATCAAAATGACTTCAGGGCATTGGGGCTTTTGGTCAAAAGAGTAGGTTTTATTCTCCTGCATTCCTTCAGTACCAGCACCAAATATTGAAAGGAACAGGAAAAGCAGCCTGATTAATACATGGCTTAAAGGCTGCTGCCAAAGGTGGAATTTTGGGTTTTATTACAATGGGGTGGATAACAGCACCAGGCCTTGCTGGTGACAGGCAGCATTAATCTGTCTTGGAGAGGGAAAAGGATTATGGCCCATGAGTTGCCACAGCTAATTGAGAGGGCTTTAAACTACATTTGATAGGGAAAGGGGATATGGCACAGAACAGCAGTCTTAGGAAAGTGATTGTTCCACTGTACTAAGCACTGATGAAGCCACACCTTGAGTATTGTGTTCAGTTTTGGACTCCTCACTTCCAAAAAGCAAAGTGTTTCCAAAGAAGGGCAACAGAGCTGATGAAGTCATGTTGCATGAGAAGGCTGTAGTGAGGTTTGGATTGTCCTCTTCTGTCATGTCTCAAGTGAAAGAACTAGAGGAAATTACCTTAAGTTGCACCAGGGGAGGATGAACTTAAAATTTTTTTTTTTACTGAAAGAGAGCTCAAATATTGGAATAAGTTGCCCAGCAAGGTGCTGTAGTCACCTCTGGAAGCATTCAAGAGGCGTCTGGATATGGCACTTAGGGATATGGTGTAAGAGTGGTTATAGTGGCACTCTGTTGATGATTAGACTAGATGATCTTGAAAGTTTCTTCCACCCTGAATGATTCTGGATGATTCTGTGTAATTTATCAGAAAACTACATTTTTAATCAGAAAAAACACTACTGAGAAATACTTCATCTGTTCCAGCAAGACTTTAAGCTTCTCAAGTGGAGCACTGGTATGGAGTTCAGGCTAAGCATGAGAGCCTTTGCACTCAAAGATGCCTTTTCTGGCTAGGGCCAGGAGAGAGCACAAGGTCAGTTGGTATCACTGTGGAGCTGGGTTTTGGAGTGGGTCACTTTGTCCTCTAGTTTCTGGCACTTTGCTTTTTCCTGGGGTGATAGTGACAGCTACCCTCTGGGCCGTGCATTTGCTCTCATTCTTGCCTGTGTGAGGCTATTGGCCAGGTGAGCTCACCTCCTCTGGGAATGCATTCTTGCCATCCAGGGCCTGTGGGCGGAGTCACATCTACAGATGGCTTGGGTGTCTCTACCAGAGTGACCCCGGGGGCTTACAGCAGCCCACTTGATCAGTAAAGCCAACAAGGGTCAATGGCCATGAGGATGCAGCATGGCAGTCACACCTATTTCATTATGGTATTTGCTGCTTGTTAAAAACCAGGTCACAAAGCTACAACTTTTCCAGTGCATCCCATACACTAGCATTCTCTGTGTTCAGAGAATACCTACCTGTGGTAGGTATTTTGAAGAAATATCAGAAAAACCATGACATGCCTTAATGTGCCTTTTCCTTTCCTTCATCAACTGCCTTTAATATTTTTCCGGCTCTCTAAATAGTATCAATCACTATATAAACTGAATGCATATGGAAACAAAGTTTCCAAAGTTTCAAAGAATATTGCATATAAACCTTTCTATGTTCTGGGGTTTTTTTTCATTTTTTTCATTTTGGTTGGTTTTGGGTTTGGTTTTGCTTTGGTTTTATTTTGAGGGTTTTTTTCATTTATTTGAAATATACCTGTAGTGTTCATATGAACAGTTCTTTTGATATTACCTACTTTTCCTGTCCATAATCTGCTGAATCATTCCCTTTTTTCCTCCTTTCCTCTTAAAATACTAATTTTTATATTAATGCATAGGGGTTTCTTTTTTCCTCTTCTTAAACTGAACACTAACTGCATTAAGCAAACTTTACTGTCTGAGCTTTCAGGAGCCACTCTTGGCAGTCACACTCCCACCACCAGAGACTTTCAGTTCTGAGATCAAAACCCCTTTGCTGGTAAGCAGATATAGTACTAGGCATTATTGGAGTTTTCCTCATCTTGCATGAGGAATGCCTAGCCAATCTTTCACTCATGATTCCTCTATAAGCATGACTGGTGTTTTTTCAGAACTTCTTCCATTGTCCTGTCTGCATGAGAAAGCACTACTATACTCTGATGGGACTTGCAGGGCTGGGGGAGTCCAGGGCCTGGGGGCCTGCTCTCTAGGGGATTAATGTCACACCCATGGAGACCAACTTCTGACAAGCTGTGTTGGTCTGAATACCATGGAGGTGGACATTGTGATGTTATATGGTAGTGGAAGTGGATCACTGGCAATGGACTGTGACATGTTGGTTGTCTCCTTGTGTCCCTTACTGTGTATATTTGGATGCTACTAAAGCCTGGCCTAGTCTGGATTATGCCTGGACTCCTGTTGAACATGTCCACGAGGTCTGGAGGGTTAAGCCAAGTTTTTTCCAGTGCCGCATGCTGCCACTGACAGCTCTCAGTACCCATCCAGGAGCCCTCAATAGTGTTTCCCCAGCCCTGCCGGGCTCAGGCAGCTGGGCACTGCAGAGGTAAGTTGTACAGGGAAATGTCCCCCTGGGGTGGCCATAGAATGAGTGCTCAGGCTTGGGGAACTGGGAGGGTCCTTCTTCAGGGGTCTGAGCATTTCATCCTCGCCCTTCGCAGGACAACTCATGACAACAGCATCCCCATTTTGCAGAGTGTGACACCTTTTGGGAGCGCCACTGATAGTGATGGGGAGCATCTTCTCGTTTTTAATTCAATCCAGACTGCCAAACATCATAGACAGGGCCACAGAAACAGAGTGGAACTGTCCCATCTGCCATGATGTTCGAGATGACCTCACTTACGTGATGCCCTGTCTCCATCAGTTCTGCCTGGCTTGCATTATGCGTTGGGCAGAGATGCAAAGAGTGTGCCCACTCTGCAGAGAACTGATAGAGGCTGTCAGGTTTTCTGTGCAGACAGACAGCTATATAGACTGTGTCTTCACAAGTTCTGAAGAGTCAGTAAATGCCAGCAGCTGGACAGGAATAACTCTAGGACAGCTGGTTAAAAACAGCCCCTTTGTGGAGTTCCCTTCTCGTGCTCGACGGGAGATACTACGCACAGCAGGGCATGGGGGCGCACGAACAGAGCCCGTGGGTGGCCTCCTGCCTAGAGTGTGGGCAGAACTTTTCCAAAGAGAAGAACATCTCCTGGACCCTGTGGTGCCCTGGCTGCGCCAAGAACTGGAGGCAAAGTATGGGGTTAGGTGGTGGATGGCAAGGATTGCAGAGAGCATTGTTCTGCATGCCGTGTCCCTCTGTGGTCCGGATAGGAATGTCTTGGTCCACGTGCTGCAGGACTTCCTTGAGGAACATACAGAACCTCTGATCCATGGCCTCATCAGCATTATTGTGAATGAGTGCACACAAGAGGCCCAAAGGCTGCTACACTCCCGTGGTGTCTCACAGAACAATCCTGTGTCCATCTCCAGCAGATTTCAGATAGATACTACCGCTTTCCACCCAACCCCTGCCAGCAGCTCTGTAGACTCCAGTGAGGAGCACCAATCCGGCACATTGGAAGCTATCCTCCACACCCTCCACCCATCTGCTCCCATCCCTGCAGAGCAGGAGGAGCTGGGGGAGGAGGCAGTGGCAGAGGAACCTGCCAGGGAGGAGGCCAACAGCACTGTGGCCATCTCCCTCAGCCCTCAGGAGGAAAATCTTGCCCCACAGGCAGCCCCTGCCAGCAGCCCTGCAGGGTCCATCATGGAGGACCAACCCAGCATATTAGAAGTTGTCCTCCACACCCTCCACCCATCTGCTCCCGTCCCTGCAGAGCAGGAGGAGCTGGAGCTCACAGCAGTGTCAGGTCCCTCTGCCCAAGGCGAAAGCCACAGTTCCTTCTCTCCCAGCCAGGTTAGGGACGCCTTGCCCAGGCAGCCTCGGCATTCTAGAAGGAGGAGGGCTGCTAGCCGTCTGGACTATCCCCAGCCCTGCAAGAGGCCACCTGATCAGCAGCAGTAGCAGCGCTGCAGTAAGTCTTTATTAAAGAAAAAATAAATAAATTGCTATATCCCTGATAAAGTCTCTGGGTGCTTTCACTCCCTTCTCTTACTATCTTTCCCTGACCCTGTGCACCCTCATCAGCCAAGGGCCTTAGAGATCCAGGATGATATTGGGAGTGCCTCCTCCCACAGGAATTCCTACTGCAG
This sequence comes from Pyrgilauda ruficollis, assembly GCF_017590135.1. Lineage (NCBI taxonomy): Eukaryota > Metazoa > Chordata > Aves > Passeriformes > Passeridae > Pyrgilauda > Pyrgilauda ruficollis. The sequence goes on from NW_024511210.1 coordinate 10,468, forward strand.
CCACAGCAACAGAACTGTTTCCGAAAAAGCCTGGTAAAGGAGTATTTCATTTGCAAAGAAGAATGTGCAAAATCAAGTCTGCTTGTGCCTGTGCCCAGATGGCACGACCACGTTGCTCCCTGCATTGCATTTCATCTGCAGTTGAGGGGACAGAAGGGGCCCTGCAGCTACCTGGTCAGAAAGGTTTCTGGGACAATAGGCCAAGGAACTTCAGAGCGTAACTTCTCTGCATCCAAACACCACCTTACAGGGATAACCAGAGCTCTGTGACTGGTCATAGAACACTCTCAGAAATTATTTACTCTGGCAAAAGAGAATGGTAGTTTTGAGGCTCCTTGAAGAGCTGCACTTTTCATGAAGGAATGTTCCCCATTGAAGACTCCCTTAAGCTGAGCCCCTGACTGATCCCCAGGAACAGTCCAATGACCTTCTTGGTAGAAAGCTTTTTTGTGTCAGAAAGAGAGAAACTTTTAAAAGAGAAAAAGAGAAAAAGGAATTTTTTGCTAGGTAAATTACAGCCTCAGAAGAAGAAAGCCATGATCAGAATCACAGAATCACTAGGTTGGAAGAGGCCTTTAAGATCATCAAGTCCAACCCATGCCCTAACACCTCAATTAAACTGTGACACTGCGTGCCACATCCAATCTTTTTTTAAACACATCCAGGAATGGTGACTCCGTCACTTCCCTGGGCAGACAATTCTAGTACTTTATCACCCTTCTGTAAAAAACTGTTTCAGGAAGGGTATAGAAGCACTAACAGAAGCATATACAACTAAGGCAGACATGTCTAGCATGTCAATTTACTATTGTCTCCAAAACAAAAATGATGCCTCTAATCTAATTTATGCACACAGTGAGGAACTAGAATACTCAAATATTGGAATCTTAGGTATTGGAATACTGGCAGCTCTACAGAATGGGTTAGATTTCACAGAAACCCCAGGAGCTTAAGTGAAAATCATCTAGGAAAGCAGGAAAAGGAAAGCATTCATTTTCTTCTATCAATTCAGATTGCTTAAAAAGAAACACAGACGAGGCAGTAAGCTTGACATCACTTAAGCATGTTTGTAAAGAGGTGTTTCCAATTCATGGTAGGGTGACAGCAGTAAGTAGAGTAACTTTTCAAGTCAATTAGGCTAGATCATGAAAGAGCTACTCCTAAACCCAGCTGTTTTGGCAGGCAGTCCACCCAATGGAGAAACTTTAGAGCAGGAAGGTTCACTTATATGCATAGTCAGTGGAGACAGTTAAGCAATTGCAGAAGGGTGAACTGCGGTGCAGAAAAAAACAAACCACCTGTCTGCTGACTACTTCACAGCTCTGGACATGTGCTTTGCTCAGAAGCATTTATCTGACCTCAAACGACACATTTTCAAAGACCTTTGGGATCTGCAGCATTCAAAATGTGGTGTTCAAACCAACTGCTTAAATATCCTCAAAAAATAGGATTTTCAGTGAAAGTAGAACTTAACTGATATTCCATTACTTTTTTCTTGCATTTTATTTTCACATTATATTTAGAAGCATGGGTAGTAGCTCCAGATAAATATTATATTATCCCTACTGAATGGAAGTGTGTTTTGCACACTCAGAGGCAACATAACACCTTGATGCTAACAGGAACAAGGAGCATGCCATTCCTCTTTGCTAGAGGAATGCAAACTGTCATCACCCCCTTCCTGCCGGAGCTGGCTAAAAGGTATCATGGGGTCTTACAGCCAGTGCTTGGAATAAACAAAAAAGGAACAACTGTAGGACACACTATGACTTAACAGAAGTCAACATTATGTGCATATGAATAAATGGGACAAATTCCAGCTTAGATTCAGTGTTTAGAGAAAACAACCCAAAAATGATTACAGAAAATTCTCTCACAGTGTGAGATTTCTTCTGATAATACTTTTTACTTAATAAAATTCCAAATTTTTGGATAACATGAACATAACTTCTTCACTGAATTTGAACATGTATGTTTCTGTATGTTTAAGGAGAAATAAACACCACTGCCATGGACTCTCACTATTAAAAATACAAAAGTTGAAATTTACTAGCCATACATCAATGTCTTTGTGATAATGACACAAACAGACCAGCTGACAAGTCTAGTCAGAGTACACAAAATTACTAACAGTGATTGCCTGTGTTATAAATGTTGCCTCCCTCCGTTAGAGAAAATATTTAAAAAATAAACCAGGTTAAACCAGATTAAAGAATAACATTAAAGAGTTAAGTTATGCCATGAACCATGTAGACAGTGATAAAGGAGAGCAAGTCAGCATAAGTTTTAAATAACTTCGCTTTTGTAAAAAAGTAGGAATGGAAAACATGCTACTTTCCTGATTGGAAATTCCAGTGGTTCACTTGGAGCAACTGTATGAGCAGCAATATACTTCTCCCCGTCAAGACAAGTCAGCTTATTTCGTGCAGCTCTGTTTTTTCTTATGTATATATTTTCAGGCTTAAGAATGAACTTTCCCCACCTGCTGAACAAGAGGCTGGAAAGCAACACCACGGAAAGGGACCTGGGGTCCTGGTCGATGGTGAGTTGAACATGAGCCAGCAGTGCTCTGGCAGCCAGGAGGACCAAGCGTGTCCTGGGGGCATCAGGCACAGCATCCACAGCCGGGCAAGGGAGGGGATTGTTCCAATCTGCTCTGTGCAGGGCCTCCTCACCTTGAGGCAATTTTGGGCACCACAAAAACATGTTAAACTGTTAAAGGCTGTCCAAGGAGGGCCATGAAGGCTTGTGAAGGGTCTTAAGGAGAAACCTTATGAGGAGTGACTGAAGCAACTTGGTTTGCTCAGCCTGGAGAAAAGGAGTCTGAGGGGAGACCTCATCACAATCTACAATTTCCTTGTGAGGAGAAGAGGAGGGGCAGGCACTGATTTCTTCTCTGTAGTGACCAGTGACAGGGCTCAAGGGAATGGCCTGATGTTGCGTTAGGGATTTAGGTTATATATTAGAAAAAGATTCTTCACACAAAGGGAGTGGGTACTGTAATGGGCTCCCCAGGGACGTGGTCACAGCACGAAGCTTAACAGAGCTCAAGGAGCATTTGGACAATACGTTCGAGCACATGGTGTGGCTCTTGCAGATGTTGTGTGCAGGTCAGGAGTTGGACTCAATGATCCTTGTGGGTCCTTCCAACTCAGGATATTCTGTGATTCTGTGAATTTTTTTTATTGGTAAGGAGCTCTCTAAATACTGAATATTTTTGTTTAAAATAAATAAATAAATAAATAAATGAACCAAGAGATGCAATAAGGTTGCAACTCCAAAAGTCACTTCTGCACCCTTCTCTGAAAAGGAGCGATGGCTATTATCTAAGACAATGACCCTTTTCAACATGCCTTATTTTCCTTAAGTATCAAAAGCCACATTTTTTTTATATTTCTTGAAGCCATGTCCAGACAAGCCAGACAGGTGTAAAATTGCTTTGGCTGAGCTGGAGAGTAGAACACATGGTTGAAATAAATTCCTGAGCCTCCTTCCTTGGAGAGCATCAAGTCGAGAAGTACAGACCATGGAAATGGCAAGGTTTTCCGGGGAAAAGAAGGAGGAAGAGTACGGGGTTAGAGTGTGTAGGGAGCTGGGAGAGAGGAAAGATATGAAAACTGCCGGGTAAAGATTCCTCTGCCCGTCTCAGACAACATGGCATCGGCAAGCACCCAGGCACGCTCATACACATACAAAGACACACGTCGCGCTGTCTGCCAAACCGTCCTCTCGCCGGGCTGGGCGCCAACGACGCGAAATGCAATCCAATGGCGTCCCGCACCCTCCTCCCAGTAAAGAGTTATTTTAAAACTTTACGCATAGTGCTCGGTAGCAACAGTGACCAGGGATAAAAGGGCAAAGGAGAAGGGCAAGGGAGGGAGCACAGGAACACGAGGAGGGGTAAACCCTACCAAAGCTGTTGCAAAACGGCTGCAGCAGCTTCAGCGGGGAGACCCGGCACGGGAAGGATGGCTCAGGGGCCGGGGGAGTCGGGGACGGCGTCCGAGCTCCGGCGAAGCACCTTGCGCCGGGCTCGGCGCTGGCTGCTGGGGCGGCCCCGGCCCCGCCTGCCGCTGAGGGCGCGACCGGGGCCGGTGTTCCCCGCAGGGGAGCGGAGCAGAGCCCGCACGGGAGGCGAGGCGGCGGCAGCGCCGCAGGAAGTCAGCGCCTGAGGGGGCTGGCACGGGGGCGACCGTGGGGCGGCCCCTCCCGGCCCGGCCCGCCGGCCGCAGCTGTTGCCAGCCGAGAGCCGCCGCCGGTACCCCCCGAGTCGCCGCCGATGGTGCTGCCGGGGTCCTGCTGCCCTCTCCCGGGTCTCGTCCCGCTGCCCCAGGCAGGGCCCCTCCGCCCGGGCGCGCCGCCGCGCCGCCGCCCGCGCCTCCTGTGCCCGCTGCTGCTCTTCCGCTCGCTGCTCGGGCTGGGGCTGCTGCAGACCGGCCTGGGCTGCGCCCTGGTGGCTCTGTGCTTCGGGGCGCTGTCGCTGAGCAGCGCCCCGCAGGTGAAGAACGCGTGTCCCCTCTGGGCCGGCTCCTCGGTAAGTGACGGCCGCGGGCCGGGATACGCCATGCTGGGGTCCGGCCGTGCGTGCTCGGCACCTGTGGGGCTGGCTGTCCCGAGGGATGCGTGATCCCGCTGCTCCGCCATCGCTTGGGAGCAGCCTCCGGGTAACGGCTTTTTGCTGGTAGCTTTGTAGGACCCCGGCGGGGTTACAAACGTCGAGACAAGCAAGTAGTGGATTTATTTCCTGACGTGCAATTTTGGGGGGGGGGAAAAAAAAAAAAATACTCTGTTATTTTGTGCTATCAGACACAGGATTTCCAAAAATTGTAGTGCGTGTAATGTTGCATGTTTGTGCTTTTGTGCCTTTTATCGTAGGCATAATCTAGAGAAAAATCACCAATGTTCCTGGGGAAAAAAATAGAGGGACTTAGCACAGTTTTGGAAGGACTACTGAAAAGAGTTATTCCATCTCCTGTTGGGCCTTGCTTTAAGCCACAGCTTTATAAATATGGAATATATACCAGAATTTGTATTGCAAAAGCTAGGCAGCAGTAAGCAGAAGTTAGCAAGTCAGATTGTTAGTAAGTCAGAGTTAGATTGATTGGTCGCAGGTTTTGGACCCTCCAGCAATCAGCAAGTTATGTATTGGCATAGACACTCAGCTCCTGCTGCCTATGTGAACAGTATCAGCTTATCCCTCGCTTTAAACATTTCAGTTAAATTACCATGTTGTTCACCACCTGTAAAAATGCACACAGGGCAGTAGTTTGGGGACCAAGTAGTTCCTGTTTATCTGTATAAGCAGCTTAATCCCTGAATGTACACAGTCCTTGGGGGATGAGGGAAATCCAGACCATCCAAGTGTCTTTGTTTGGTATCTCTCTTGTGATCTTTCATCCTTTTTTTTTTTTTTTTAAATTCTTAATCTAGGTTAAAAGAAGTTTATGTAACCAATGGATTTTCTTTGAATTCTGCACACTGAACCATGCTTATGCTTTTAAAATGCTTTAAAATTGCATGTGTGAGATAGAGGTATTCAGTATTTTTCATAATCAAGAAAGATGTTGGTTTTGTTTGGGGTTTTTAAAATTATATTTCTGAAATAATAGTACACTCAGAAAAGTTACCAAAATACTGTTTGGGTGTAAAAATATACATGAAAATTTTAGCCCAGAAGCAACCTGGAAAAACAGATGCCATTAAAAGCTGACTGATGTGTCTGGTTGGGTGCTTTTTGGTTTGGTATTCTTTTCATTATGGATGCTACATGGTGACTTCTGAGAGTCATGTCAGGAAAATTTTTGAGAAAATTTTCTCTTATCTTTAACAGATGTAATGAAATAAATTTGCTGTCCATAACGAAAAAAAAAAATTACGTCAGTGTTGATATGCTTTGTTATAAAATCATGTGTCCATTTTGCAGTCAGAGAATTCAGAAAATACTTTGTTATGAAACTGCAGTTATGTATGCGGTTTTGCAACACCAGTGATGATATCAGTAGGTGTTTTGGCCAAGTCATATATGCGTGTTACGCTAGATTAGATTGATCATGTCAAGTGAATGAAGTTACAGAAGGGATTTATTAAAAATACTAGTGGATGACTTCCTGCTTTTTCCAGTCTTCCTGTTTCTTTTTGGGGTAGGAGCTTGGCTGTCTTAGTCACAATGTCCATCAAGTTAAAAGTATAGCTGCTGACTTAGGGGACGTGCTGAGAAACTTATTTACCTTTCTTTATAGGGTTCCTGTTCTTCCGTGAGAGAGTGTTCGGGTATACTGTTTGTTTCAGTTCTACAGCAATTTTTTATAGTTTATTAATTGTTTGGTCCTGTAAGGTAAAGAAAGAATCATAAGGTTCAGTTCTGTGACTTAGCAAGTTTGGTCTAAAAACTGCTGTTGCAGAAGGATGTGCTTTTATTTTAACTTCTTTCCTCACGCTGATACTGGCATTGATCTGATTAAATAGCAAAACTTTTCAGGGATGTAGTGCTGGTGTTCTTTATTGATTTTGGTAGGGTTCATGCTCTGGGTTTTAGCTCACCAGAATGGTCAGAAGTCAGCAAAAGGGAAGAAGGAAGTAAGCACTTAATGAAGTGGTGATGGTGATGGAGAGAGGGGAGGAAAAGGACAATTTTTAGATTTGCCTAGCCATGTTTTAGAGAGCAAATACTTCATTGGCTGAAAGCAGTTATTTAAGGCAAACATGGACGTTGGAATTGCTGACATACTACTTGTCCCCATGCATGTTTTCTGGGAGGGAAAAGTAAGAAACGAGTAGATTTAAATTGGTTGTTATTTCACAGGATGCTCTTAGGAGCAAAGAACTTCATCAGCACAGGTATTCTCTGCTTTAAAGTGCATCTTCGTATCTTCCCAGCATTGCTGTAGTGTTCCAAAGTACAGTAATAAAAACAGTGTAAATGGCATTTTGCGAACAGTTCTTTGCTTCTTCGTGATGCTACATTTTTTATATTGTAGGCAATCTTATGTGGAATCTTAGGGTTAACAACATGGAAGAGGCCAATGCGGCTTTTGGTAAGTATGGATTAGACTTTGTAAGGAAATCATAAAAAAAAGAGCCTAATTTAATAGTTGTTGGTAAGAAAATAATCACCCCTTTCTCCTTTCAAAAAAATAATGTTGAGTCTTTATTTTCAAATTGTAGAATCATAATTATTTAAAGAGAAGTCAAAGACCCTGCCATATTCATTCCTGCACAGATGAAGTCCCCTGTAAGGTCCAGAGTGGACCATGTCTGGAAGAATTGTTAATGTTATTTAAAGTGCACATTTTTTGGTTTTGTATGTATAAGAAAATGCTGGCTTAGAATAAGTAATTTCGTTCTCCAAGGTAGTGCAGCTTAAACTGAAATTAAGGAGATAGCTTTAAATCCTAGCTTAGTTGTAGTGTTTTAGTTTTTGACAATGGGTTTGAGAACTAATTTAACACCTTACAGCAGGATCCAGTGTGCTAGTTTCATATACAGTTGACATTGCATTGCTGTGAGAAAAGTAGATTGATGTGCAGGGTGTGTAAGCTGTTTCCACTTTTAAGTGAAATCTGAAGCTGTGTAGCTCTTAATGTCTCAGAGTTGTGATTTGAAAAGGAGTTGTGGAGTTGCTTTTGTTTGTGTGTGAGTTTAGGGAGTTTTTTCATTTGGTGGTTGATTTGGGATTGTTTTTGTTTATTTGCTTGGAATTTTTTGCTTCACTGTCACTTCTGAAGACTTTTTTCAGGCCAAGGCAGTTGCCACTGGCCTTCTTGGCCCCCTGGGCACACCGCTGGCTCATGTTCAGCTAGCTGTCAACCAGCTTCCCTAAGATCCATTGTTATTTCTCAGTGTGCATTGGTTAATGGGCAAATTTTTTAGGAGTTTGTGGATATAGAGAGGAACCCACTGTTAGAGACTCCCAATCTGGAAGGACCATATTTTCATCAAGATAAATGTATATGCTGTCAGTCTCAAACTGCCTAAGGCTTGCGCAGTACTCCTGTGTTAATAATGCCTATGTTCTCTGCTGTTTCTATAGCGTGTTGTTGCTCTTTCATTCTTTAACATTCTCCATTGTATAAACCTTATTTTTCTTTCCTAGTTTTACTTAAATAGAAAACACAAGTTCTTCTTGATCTCTTATTTCAAATGGTCTTTAGGATGGTCACATGCTGAAGGAGATTGCCCTGGGATATTATGCATCAAGAAAGTTTTTTACTTGAAATTGATAAAAGCTGTCAGCAGCCTGCCATAATTTTATAGCTGACCCTGCTTTTAAGCAGGAGATAACACAGGAGTCTTCCTCAGCTCTCTTACAGCCACAGTTTTTCTGTGATTATGTGACTCTATGAAACTGTTTGGGTTTTTTTTTTTCTTATTTGTATGTGTATTCTACAGAGGTTTGATTTTTGGTAGCCAGATTAGATCAGCCTTGACACTGGGAAGCATTTCTGCTCAAAGAGAAGTGAAACCCGCAAAGGCTCCTAGAGATGTGTGTTTGATGCCCCAAGCTGTCAGTGTTCAAGAGGTATTTTGGACAATGCATTTAACACTGGGCTACAGTCTTTCAAGGACAGATTGTTAGTTTTTGTGAGCATATTTATGTTGGGCTAAATACCTATTATGTCTACCTTCTAGTAACTTGAATTTTCTCTAGGGAGTTATGAAGATGCACTATTACATGAATTGTAAAAGCAAGCTTCCTAAATGTCTCAGCAATGAGAATTCTTACAAAGTCATGACTTAGAATTATGATATTCATAAGCAAGACTAGAAAACTCATTCAGAACTAAAACCTATCCATTTGTCAGTTGTGACTGTCCTCCTCTTACAACTCGTTGTATATAAAGCCTTAGCAGTCCCAGTGATGGTTTCTCACTATCTGTGTTTGTATTTTTGTGAAGGGTCAGGCTGTCATGGCTGCCACTTCAATCCAAGGCGTTGGTCATGGAGAAAAGAACCAGACTGTAGTTTGTTTTTTTTTTTTTTCTGTGACAGCAAGATTCTGGTGCTGCTGATGCTTGCAGAAAGCACAGAGCTGCAGTGCTATGAGAAGTGAACTGGGGGTGGGCTGTGGTGCTTCAGCCACTTGGGTTTTTTCTTGGAGGGGAGAAAGGAAGGGAAACACATTGGTTACAGATGTAATGGACCTTTAGTAGCACCATCTGTGAAAAAACAGCCGTGAAGAGGAGATGGCAGTGATAAGACCTTTTAGTAAATAAAATGGAGAACCATATTTGGGTTTTGCCACCCACGCTGTTTCACAGCTATATTAACAGTGTGGGATGATACTAGATAAACAATATATCTGAGAGAGAGGGTACTGCAAGGCAAAATTAAGTCATATATTTTGAAGGACATTTTTGCAAGGAAGGCCTAGCCTTGAGCAGTACAGCTACTGAGAAGTCTGGTTTCAGTCCTTCTTTGGTTTTAGGCGTTGGAGGAATTTCCTTTCTGGATATCAATATCAAGTGTCAATCAGTTTTGGAAGTCAGCTTGTAATGCTTGTGCTTTGAAGCTGATTTCTTTGAGATAATGCTGAGTTAACACTGGACTCAGTGATCTTGGAAATGTTGATGATCATATGTTTCTTCTTCTTTAGGACTGTCCAAATGTATTAATGTGGAAAGGGAAACTCACCGCCACCTACCCCTCAAGTTACTTGGGTGTTAACTCTGACCTGTTCTGGGCTCAATCTTCCTCAATGCATAGAATCCGGTTCCTTCCTCTCTGCTCCTAAGCTCCTTCCTTTCACACAGCTTTAAATCTTAGTTTTTCCTGAAGGAAATTAAATTCTTTCAGAGAGTACATCAGTTCTCCATTGTTAGTTTGATTGTGTATGTTTTGAAGGCAGTTCATGTCTTTGACAGGTCATGCTTGCTGCTATAGCATCTGTCCTTACTTGTGTGCCAGATTGGACTGATTTGAGTTTATGTAGTATTCCCAGGCAGGAGTTGCCAGGAGCCGTATATGTTTTGCTGAATGCAGAAGCCCTTAGCTAGTGAAGCATCCTTTCCTTTCAGTCACGCACAAATTAGTTACAACCCTGTAGAATGCTTTTTAGGTGACTCTCTGAATGTGTTTGTTTCTGGTGTTGGGTTTTTTTTCACCAACTGAAATAAAGACTTCAAGTTAAGCATCTCTTTGGTGTCTGCTTGGTGCTTGAGTTCTGCTGCTAAAGAGGAGACTTAGCTGTGATTGAATGAAAGGGAAAGGAGTGCCAGCATCCAAGACACCAGCCTGTTGTGCTGTGCAGAGTTCAACTGCTGCAGCTGCAAGTACTGGGGAGCAGTTTGGTACTTGCAAAATGCATGAGATCAAGAAGCCAACAGAACACATGCAGGCTGGCTGGATGTGACTCTGGCTTTTGGCTACATCTTCTGTTGTTTGCTAGTATGGCAGCTTTTGTGTTCATACATGCCATTGTTTTCATGTAAAGCTTTGAGGGGTTTGACAGAAAAGTCAGAGTTGCACATGCAGCATGAGTCATTCAGTCTGGATTCTCCACATGTTTTACAGTGTGATCACACAAGGACTTGAAATTTTCATTTGAAAAACTTTTAATTTAAATGTGTTAATATTTTTGGTTTATGACAAATATTTACAGATCTTACTTTGGAAACAGAAAAGGTTATGGAATTCAGCCTTTATTTATAACCTGGAAATTTTTGAAGAATTTATTTGTGGTAAACCTTGTATTCAATTGAAAATTTTTATCCAAAGAAAAATATGCTCCAGAAAACTTTAAATAAAGATTTCTTAGGGCTGACTACTGCTATGATATCTGTACCTTGACAGATTTTCATGAATTTAACTAAAATTTAATGTATAGATACTTCAAGATACTTCATGCGGGTAATGTTCTTAAGTTTTAGCTCTGCTAGTAACAGTGAACTGTGAATAGGTGCTCCATATCATGTCCTTAACCCTGAAAACCAGTCTCTCCCTAGGCATGTGCTTTATATCAAGCAGTCATTTGACTTGTGAGAATTACTGTAGTAGTATCTTTTTTCCCTGGATTTTAGAAGTAAAATAGCTCGGTATTAACCTCTTTGCTCACACTCTAGACTCCAGCATTAAGTCAATAAATAGTAATTAGGCAAAGTGTTTAAAGTCAATGTAAGCAAACAGAAATATGCTTTAAAGTGTGAGAGTATGAAAAGCCATTAGAAGCTTATAGCCATTTATATGCTGCGAAAGGTTTTCTCTCATACATGGGGTGTTTTAGTGCTGCATTTCAAATATGTGACTTTTTTTATTACATGAATTAATTTGTCTTTTCTTGTGGGGCTTTCCTTTGTTCACAGTTGTATTGTGGGTTTCCATACAGTACAATGAATAGCTCTCACAACTGACAGAAATCTAATAAGGTCCTGTGAGTTTTAAGTATTGCTGTTGTTGCTGTGCATGTGGACAATTAATAAATGGATGTACTCTTTTCTGCAGGATATTTATAAAGAATTTACGTAGACTGTAAATGGATATAAGGGTTGCTGAAACAATTGTTTCTTCTTTCATTTAAGTGCCTACTTGGGCATCAGACCTGCACGTGCATATTCAAGTGAAAGCAGTCCCTCTCTGACATTAGATGCTTGCTTCAAAGGCAGCAGGAGCAGCAGGACAAAAAGGAGCTTCCCCATGCAGAATGAAAGATAGCGCCAGAGTTTTACTATGCAAATGTATTCTTCCTTGGAGTCCTCAAAAGGCATGATGACACTTTTTTACCTGAAAAAAGATCATATGTGCATGACCTTAGCAAATACGGATAGAATACACTTCACTTTCATGTAGTTTAATTCATATGAAGGTTCCTTGCAGCCTTCTGCAGCTGTTCACAGTCCATATGTATCTAAGGCTCTGAAGATGAAGCTGTGAGCCAAACTAAGGCCATAGTTTGAGTTGTTTCTGTTTTTATAACTGCAGTCAAGACCAGTTACATCTGTTTTGGTTTTTGAAATACCATGTTTGCCTTTCTCTATTTTTTTCTAAATTGGGAAGTACTTCTCTGGGTAGGATCTTCTGTCACTGGGATAAAATGTAACCCCTGTTTTTACCTGTAGGTGAGCAGATGTTTAAATTTGCGTCTGCAGGAGAATATGAGTAACTAAATAAGCTGATAGAATACTTGTTAGATTGGACAGTGTGTGACTGAATAAGTAGGCACAGAGGGTTATGATCAGTGGTAAAAGCCAAGCCAGCCAAGGACCAGTGGTGAGCCTGAGAGGTGGAAACTGAGGGGCCAGTACCACTGAAGTGAGTGCGCTGCACAGTGGATCTGAGTGCACTCTCGGCACAGGCAATGCTAAACTGGGAGGAATGGCTGATAAGTTAAATATTACCATTCAGAAGGACCTGGACAGGCTGAAGATTGCATTGAAAGGAATCTCTTAAAGTTCGGCAATGGGGAATGCAAAGTCCTGTCTGAGCAGTGAAATTATCCTATCACGCAGGAGGGAACAACATGATGGAAAGCAGCTCTGCAAACAAAAACCTGGGGATCCAACAAGCTGTCCATGAGACAGCAAAGTGCTCTTGTGGTAGAGAAGACTACTGGTGTCCTGTGCTGGATTAGGCAGAGACTTGCCAACAGGTCAAGGGGTGTGATCCTTCCAACACCTGGAGAGGTGTGAAAGCTGTGGCTGTTGAGCCTGGAGAAGAGGAGGTTCAGTGGAAATCTCTGCATCGCTATTTAGAGCTGATGGGGAGGAACAAAGAATAACGAGCTGGACTTTTCTCAGTAGTGCTCACTGCCAGGGCTAGAGACTGTGGACAGAGCTTAGAAAATAGGAGACTCCATCTGAACATGGAAGACAACTTTTTTACTGTTATGATGGTCAAAAGGGTGTAGGTTACATATAGAGACAGTCAAAACTAACTAGGCATTATATTCAACAGCTTGCTGTAGGTCACAGAATCATAGAATGTTCTGGGTTGGAGGGGATCTTACAGTTCCAGGCCCCTTGTTGTGACACCTGCTTGAGCAGGAGATTAGACCCCTCTTATCTGTGGTTTTGTGATTAGTACAAAGCTAGGACAAAATACTCTTTCTCTTAATAAATTATAAATTATTTTAGTTTTAGTGTGTCTAACACAAAGTAGTCCCAGTCCTCTACAGAGATTCACTAATAACTACATCAATTATTGGGGATTTTGGAGTTAAAATCTACCTTACAGGATAATGTTATGGTCAAACTAGTAATGTTGTAATTGAAGAATTTAGCTTGCATAGTAGCGCTATTTGGCTCTTGTGCATTCATTGGGGGATTATTTCCCTGAACCTCAGAAAATGGGAACATAATTTGTGCAACAGCTGTTACATGTTTCTGCTTCAGATTCCAGGTAGCTAACGAAGGTACATCAGATAAATTTATTTGGAAGGCCATGGTGTTCTTTGAATGTTTAGGAAGTCCTTGTTACTGGATCTTCCGTAAAGCTGTCTTGAACAGAACGGAACTCATGTCCCTCATAGTGTCCTTCTCTTCCTCTGTTTTTTGTGATGTCCTACTTTTTTAATTTGGACCATTTTGATACAAAGAAACCTGAGTGAGCAGACTTATTAAAAAGGATGCTTTGGGACGTTAAGAATCTGATACTTGCTTTGTGGGATTGAATGCTTAAAGAGGAATCTTACCTTTATTTGTCTCTAAAGTAGTAGTCTTACCCATAGTACTTGTTCTTGAAGTACAGGATATTTTTGCCTGTATAAATAGGGACAGGGATGGTTCTTTTGTATGTCCAAAATCCATATCCAAAGTCATGTAAGCATAGATTGTATGGACATAGGTGAAGGCAACACATAATTTTTTTCCCCTGCTTCTGCTTGTCCTTTTTTCATGTATTTATTACTCTTGCCATTGGTCGATTTCTGGTGGTTTATAAATCTGTAAGTACTATCTGATTTACAAACATTCTGGTTTTAGTAGCCAGGAGGAAATAAAATCATGCAGCTCAAGTCTCCAAAGTGTTTCCATCCTCACTGTATTGGGACAAATATTTTTCAAATATTTGTGCTGCAAAATAATTCTGGAAATGTGCAGAGTGAATGTTGGCTTAAGATGTTTCTTCCTCTTCAGGTTTCTTTACTGTTCAGAATGTATTGAGTTAAACTTAGTGGAAGAGTATGACACACAGTGGAAGTTGGGCAGCTTGCAGATCATACTTTGCACTCCAGCAAAACCTTTAATTGCTTGTACTATTACTACTGACATTATGCAATAGTTGCATAACTAGACGAGAATAAGAAGAGAGAAGACAAAGAATTTTGGGAATAGATTAAGACACCTTGGGGCACTGAAGTCATGGGCAGTTTTGAAAAAGCGGAGAGTCATTCCCAGCTTCAGTTTGTGAATGGGATTTGCTCTGTAATAAGTTCCTTGAGTTGGGTTTCTGTGCCCACTGCTTTTAACTTTGTTTTTGTGTTCCAGGTTAATCTGTTTGTTCTGCTGTCTATGATCAGTTTTATGCTGAACGTGACTGGATTAATACTAGGATGTCAAGGCATTCAATTTGTGTCCAGAGTACCCAGATGCAATTTGGTGAGCACACATACTGATTTACATGGATTTCTTCTCATTATGGCATGTTAGCTTGCTGTGCTGAGATCACAAAATGTCCTGACGTAGAGTTGCAAGTAATTAAAGAACTAGCACAAGGGATTGTTCTAGTAATGTAAAAAATATAAACCATTGAAAAAAGCCTGAGTGTGGGTGAGCTACCGCAAAATGTTCAGTCCATTATAATCTGTGGGTGGGATTATTCTTCCTGTTTTGCCTCACCTGGGGGGGACCATTCAGTGACACCTTACAGCAGAAGCTGTGAGAAAAAAAAATAAGGTAGATGAAATCATAGTAGCTTTTCAGAACACTTGTGCTTGAGGAAGATGCAGTCTGTACAAGGCAGGACAGAATGCAGAAGATTTTTCTCAAGCGGTTGTCATGAGAAATAGAAGAATCACTATTGATGAGCTGGAAACTGTGGGATAATTGAAATTTAAGGATACTGTATACAGTCAGTTGTTGATGAAGATGATTATGTGTAAAAGCTTGAAGGACTTTGTGGGTTAATGGAACAGATCTTTGAATATCTATTTTCATTCATTTATTCTTTCAGGAAAGCTGTTGTTGGTTCCTTGACATGCCAGTACATGTATTGCAGTGAGAGTCCAAGATTATAAACCCTTGGGAATCTAGATTCATCTAGTATCACTGCACCAAAGCCATAATGAGAATTAATAATGATATTCCAGATGAGGTGGTCAAAGGTTGCAGGAGTTTCTGAGCTGTCTGTAGTTGGAAATATAGGGTACAGCAAAAAGACATTCCTGAAATCATCAATTATATTGTAGGGTGGCTTCTGTAGGTGGAAGAGTGTCAACATTGTGACTCCAGAGTTTGAAAGCTAAAACCACAATTATTTCTAGATATGGAAACATTGAATTTCTACTTTGAAAACTAAGATGATAAGATTAATTTGAAAGTGAAAGTTACAAAAAACAGTGGTGTACAGATATGGCTGTTAATTATTTGACTGGGTTGAAATTATAGTCGTGGGCTTTTTCATTCCATCCATGAAAATGCAAGATATATTCTTGAACAACAGAAAATGTGTACAGTTCATATAGAGTGGTTTACACAACAGTCAGAGAAATAATTTCTAATCTGTTAAGCATTAGAAAGAGCATAGGTAATAAAATTCCCCAGTAATCATTGCAGCTTTGATTACAACTAAGTTGTATTTAAATATGTTGATGTGTTACCCATAATGTTTTCTCTCAATTAAGAAGTGTACAGCTTTATAATACAGCAATCATTGGCATACCGAACTGTTCAGTTATACGATCCTGTATTTTCAGTGTGCTTTGTGGTCATGGGCTTAGTTTAAGACAATAGGTTCTATATTATGCGGGTAAAAATATTGCATAAAACAATTAAAAAGTAGAGTTTTGTTCATTAAAGATGGATATGGATGAAAACAAGACTTGTTTTTGCTGTGAAGAACTTCATCCCACTACCTGCACAGAAGAAGAGGCTGTACTGAAGCTATACCATGTGAAGTCATGCAGTGCTGCTCACCTTCTTGTCAAGGTACCCTGCACACCAATCAATAATACTGCTTTTACAATGTTGATGTTCGTGCAGCAGTGCAGTGCAGTGCTGAAGTGTTTATGTTATTATGTTATTTTTCTGGTCTTCTGCACTGGTCAGAAGCTCTTCATGGTTCTGTAACGTGATGGGGCGGGGGGCGAGGGGGTTTCATGTCTGGGTTTTGACCTATTGCTGAGCCAATAAGCAGTTCTTGCCTGGTTTTTGTGTTTAGTGCAACCAAAACTGCTGTTTAGTCCAGACAAGATTACAGGGGTACATGAGATCTAAATTTTAGCTAATGATTTGTTGCCTTTGTTAGTCTTTTGCACTTCTCAGCCCTTTGTGGCTTAGAAATTGCTAAAATAAAACTCCCAACCAACACCATTTTCAAATATCAAAAAGCTTTGACATTTCTTTAATGGTGATCATCTTGAATCTGTATTTCCCACTGAGAAGTTACGAGAAAGGTTATCATTCTTGAAAGAGTAGATAGATAAATCACATCTGGATCTCTCTGTCAGGACAATAAACAGTGCAAAACAAGTTTTTGCACATTACTCCAGTCTTGAAGATTGTGCTAAAGACTTCATCCCATACATTTCTTGGAAGAAATTGCCATGATCATCCCTGTGTTTTCTCTATTTGTTTTAGTTTTGGATTATTATTATTATTGTGACATTTACAAATGCCATGATTTAATGTTTTAATTTCAATCATCTTCATGTTCTTCAGAAAGTTCTCTTAGCTCTTAGTGCCCTGAATGCTCTCACTGCCACAGTTTGCTTCACAGCAGCTGCCCTGCATTACTTACTGACGCTTGCATCAAGAAGATCCTGCACAGTAAGTGAGCACCAGGCATTGCCTGCCATAGAGAGTGGTACAAACAGTATCAACAGATTACACTGTTCACCACTATATATAGCTCAGAAGGGTTTTAACACAAGTTTTGTTTGATTAGGATGAATGTGAGATTGAAGGTGAAGATCACAATTTGGATCCTGATGACTTTGTCCCACCTGTCCCACCTCCCTCCTATTTTGCAACTTTTAATTCTTGTACTCCACAAAGTCACAGGTAAAACTGTACGCTCCCTTTCTTTTAGTGTCTTTTGAAACACTGCCCAAACATTTTTTTTAAGACTGTTTTCTCTGGTGAAAAAGGTTTGTGATTTTAGGGGAATTAAAAAAAAAAAAAAGAAGGAAAAACCCATTAGTTTGGAGAAAGCATAAATACAGTGTAGGTAAGGGGGTGAAATTTTGTGGTTTTGAGTTTAGATTCTCTAGGAACTATTTCTGGGTGAGAGAAATACTACTGCCTGACAGAGCTGAAAACTTACACGATGCTGTCAAGAGCATGTGAGGGCTGCAGTAGGAAGCTGGACACAACCACTTGGCAAGCCAGAGACCCTGAATGGTGTTCCCCCCATGACCTGAGTCATTCTCCTTCCCCCTCTTGACCTCTTAGGGCTGACTGAAGGCTGTGTTTTGGCTACACTGCCTGGAAAAGTAGTCCCTTACCCTGCAGGTAGTTATTTGCTCTTAAAATCACTTGCAGGTTGGCTTTACTAGTTTATGACTCAGGTGAGGTTGCATTATTCTGTTCTGAGCATACAGTATTTATACATAAAGTATTATGATGCTCAAGCAGACTGTATGACTCTTGTTCAAAATGCCTCCTTTTTGCAATGAGCAGGAGTGTTTAGTTTATTTCACTGTTTCATCAGGAGTAGCATGCATGACTTTCAAGATTAAATGTTCCTGGCAGAGGTAATTATAGATTGTAGGATTGCCTGGAAAATTATAACATGGCACAACAGTAGGATTTAGAATGAACAGGTCCTCTGAAACACCAGAGATTGGATTTGAATTCAAAATACAACTGAAATCCTCTATTTTAAGTCTTGGTTCAAGCGGCTTGTGAGAACAGAGTGGAATGTAGAATGATCTCTTTGTAAGAATAACTATTTATGCTTTTCAGAGTTCTCCTGCTTTAAAATGGACCAGTTGTTCTTTGTCAAGCATGTCATTCTGGATGGTTATCTCTTTCCCAGCAGCAGGTTTTTTTGGGGGGGTTTTGTTGGTTTTTTTGGCACAGGAGGGTCTGCTGGACTGTGTTTAAGGTCTAAAATTGAGTAGCTACCTTGCCTGTGACTATGTTAAAACTGGTTGATATTAACACTAAAGTGATGATGATATCTTTCTGAAGTCAGGCTACTTGTTTTAGGGTATTTTGGATAGTTATACAGCAGTGCAGAAATTAAAGCAACAGACAGGCTTTATTTCTGTTTTTGGAAGATGAGTAATTATGACTCAGCCCAGGCTGAATCCTGCAAGAGTGGCTGAGATGGGATGTGGCCATTTCTCAGTCAGCCTTCTCACACTTCTTCCTCCCAGACTGTACCCTGAGCTCCTTTTAGCACCTGTGCCCTGGCTTTCTGTGCTGAGGTCCCTGGTCCCTGCATCCCAAACCTTTGTGTGCAAGGAGGGTGTGACAGGAACCACATCCAGGGAGGTGAGCACCATCTGCAAGCTCCAAGACAGATACATCCCCTGAAAAGGGAAACACTACAGTCATCAAAATTTGTGCCAAAGACCTGTTTGGAATGGGCAGGCCTTCTCTGCCACCCTTTAAATTGAAATGTCAGAGGTCCAGCTGTCAAAGACAATTGGTTTGCTCACTTGTTCATGGGAGACTTTTACATTTGTCATATTTAATGGCAAAAAACAAACTATCCCTTCAAGTGTCTGGTCAATTCCTGCCTCTACTCTTGTTATTTCATACATTAAAAAATAGCAATTACATTATTTTTCAGGGTTGGCACAACATAAACAGAGACAGCTGGGTTTCCAGGTGAAAAAACAAAATACAGAGTTTGGCAGGAGTTGGCCTTTGATCCTTGAGAATCCCTTCCAACTCAGAATATTCTGTGA
Source organism: Pyrgilauda ruficollis (assembly GCF_017590135.1). Lineage (NCBI taxonomy): Eukaryota > Metazoa > Chordata > Aves > Passeriformes > Passeridae > Pyrgilauda > Pyrgilauda ruficollis. Next base: position 29,471 of record NW_024511210.1, read on the forward strand.
CTCTATGAAAGTGTCACAAGATGTGTAAATTTAAGGGAAGAGGTGATGCATGCTGGGCATCAAGGCCTAGAAATCGACCTCTGTTCAGTTTAACGTGTTGTTTGGGTACCTCCTGGAAATTACATTTATGATTAAGGGACTCCAGGGAATGCTTTTCTAGTTGCATATTCTGCAATAAGTTTTACCATAAATGGACATAGCATTAATTTTCAAGGTATGACTGAGATTTCAAGGTAGGCCACATCAGGCATTTTTAAGAATAAAACTAAGATTCAAAATATATATAACTTTGTGGCTTACATTGAATGTAAATTCAGCATGAATATACTAGGAAAATGTGAGGAAATAATGTCGACGGAGGATCCGTCTCCATCATACTCCAGAATTATTCTAAAGCTTTTTGGAACAGATGAAGTAGATTGTAGTTAAAAACTATTTTAGCATATTTTGTTTTCCCTGTTTTTAAGACTAAAAAAGATAATGGCCAGCTGTTAAAATATCTGCTTTCCTTTCCTCAGATTTCTCTGTGCATTATCTCCATTGCCTTCACAGGAGCCTTTCCAAAGAGGGCTTCCAGCTTCTCATTTTGGACGTTTTACTCTTTTCCTGTCTGTGCAAGTGGTCTTTCATAGGCATTTCTGCATTCTGCCTTTTCCTTGCAAGCCCTTTCCTCTGAGCTTGCAAGAAAAAAATTTTCACAGTCATCTTTATTCCCTCCAGACAGTGTCCAGAGAAACCCTAAATTCTGGGAGGAACGACTTGCTTTCTAGAGTAGCATCCTCTAGTGATAGCGAATAAAACCTGACCAAAGTTCAGAGAGCAAAATATGTGTTTCTGTGTGTTTCTTGAGGTTCCTGCTCAGCACCAAATCAGCAACTCAAAAGTTAAAAAAAAAAAAAAAAAAAAAAAAAAAAAAAAAACCTGTT
>NW_024511210.1:30407-176628 GCF_017590135.1 Pyrgilauda ruficollis
TTGGGGTTCCTGCCCCCCCCCAAAAAAACAAACAAAAAAATAAAAAAAAAAAAAAAAAAAAAAAAAAAGTAAAGAACTGCGATGCTTTGAGTCACAGACTTCTCTGAGGATTGTGTGGGGAAGGTCTTCTTGCCAGCTCTGCTGTTGACCACCACACTTTGTTACAGTGTTCCTGGGGCAATGTAGATGTATGTTCATCAAAATTTGGGTTTCTCCAGGCACTGTTCTGTTTTCTTCCTTCTCAGAGCTACCTCCTAAGATGTTACAGTAGAAGGTCTTTGGGGTTTCTGCTATGGTAAAGGTTTCAGAGAGCTCTTTGGAAACTGAGGAGTAAGGTTGGCCATGAGGTACATTTGCCTCATACAAGCCTTTAGAATTGGTCAACCATAATATTGTTGCATCATCACAAAAACAGCCTTTTGTTTGAATTTGGCTTTTTCTGTGCAGCTGTATCTGCTGCCCAGAAAAAGCACCAGGTCAGAAGTATCTTGAATTTAGGTTATAAGTAAGGACTCAGTGGTTCACAAAACTCAGAGCTAGACTGCCACATTTTGACTGACAACCTGTACTTTAATTTTTTGTAACAAAACTGAATCACTGAAGTAAAACTGGAATGTGTTCCTAGGCCCTCTACTGCCCAAAGATCTGAACTCTGGGGGACACACTGGAGAGGCATATCCTGAGGAGCTAAACTGGGAATTATTCCTGCCATCTTCTGAGGCAATGTCTTGCAGATCTTGGCGAGTCCAGTATCTGTGACTTAACATCCCAAAATCTGAGCTGGCACGGAAAGCTGGTGGAGTTTGGTAGCAGGTGATGTTTTTCTGGAGCTGGAAAGCCATACTAACAGATTTGATCCATGTTATTTATTGCAGCACACCTGTCTCTGATGTGATTTCACTGCACTATATTTATGTAACACGAATCAGAGGGGTTGAAGTGTACTGCCCTCTGGACCCACCTCCGCCCTACGAAACTGTGTGCAGCTTAAAAAGCTCTGAGCAGGTATGGGCCACAGGAGTTTAATGGCTGATGTGTTTTTTCCACTCTAGGGGAGAGGTTGCATTCAAGCATGGTGCATGTACGTTACGAGGATACATTTGATTATGAATGTAAATTTCATCAAACACTTTAATTAATCACTTACCTCTGGAACTGAAAAGTTTTCTCCAGTTGGAAAACTGCCTAGGCATAAGGAGAAGAAGCAGAAAGCAATGTGGAGCACACCTGTTGCTGGTTATTCTAAAAGACCTCCATGTTTTACTTCACTTACTATGCCAATGAGGGACTAGGTCAAGGTTTTTTGCATCATTGGTCATCCTTTTTCACTGGTGTTTTCAAAAGATAGGCACTTTTTCCCAGGAAATACTGGATAGGATAAAATTCACTGACCTGGATGATGAATGTGAATATAAGACATGCACTGGCCTTGATTTTGCCATGGAATTAAACTCATATCACACAGTCTCTGTGTAGTTAAGAACAGGTATTCCATTTCTAAGGTGGATGTTGCAGTTCTTAGGAAATACCAGAGAAAGATGGTGACTTGTGATTTTTCAACTTCTTCATTTTATTCCAGGGAGGTGCACTTCAAATAAATGGCATGGAAGATGTTGATTCAGGGGAAGAAAGTGACAGGCAGTCCTCTCAAGGTAAAAAGTAATTTTAATGTTTGTTCTAGAATGTTCTCTCCAACACATACAACTTAATGCAGAAGCAGCATTAGTTCTTTGAAAGACAGCCACCATACTGCAAACCAGAGATACAGAATCATGATTGTTTTGGAGGTGGGAACAAGGATTAATATTTAAAATGTTTAAAAGCATAACAAGTTGTTTTCATGCAAGATGCAAAAAGAAGGATATGTCTCATTTTTAGTAACCTAAAAGTTAGTTTTTGACATTATATACATATGTTGCAAGAAATTATGTCCAGCTGCAGTGCTTCCATTTGCTTAGTGATTGTGATGGGGCTTGTTAACATTTTGTTGCTGGTAAAAGTAGGAAGAGGATAGAATAATGCAGTACTGTGTGCAGCTAAACTGGGAATTACTCCATTATCCAGCCTGAACTGGAAGAATTACTAAATAATTTCTGCATCCTGGTACAGGAGATAGCTAAACTACTGTTAGAGACCACATCAAGCTTTCCTCTGCACTGTTTTAGAAGACCATGCCTGTGGTTCCAAGGTTTTTTTTAGCGTAATGTTTGTTGCAATGTAGGCTTGTAGCTGAACATCATTAACTTCCAGCTTTTCCAGTACAGCCCAGGAAAATATGTTCCAATTTTCATCTGGATTTGGCCATTATAGCAAGATTGTCTCATTTGCAATATCCACACAAGAGAGTAAAGACTGGGGCAGGGGGAAAGCCCAAATCTTTTATTTGATTGTGACCTGTCTTCTGCCAACCTACTTATTAAACTGTAAAAAAAAGCTTGGGTTTGAACTGTGTCAGTTGGAATTGTTCCTGTTATATGGAGTCGGGGAAAAAAAAAAAGTTTGCATAAAATCATACTTTAGCCAAATGTCAGCTCTGTCAAAATCCCCTTAAACTCTGACAATCTGCCTGAAACCTCTGAAAACAAGCACTTGGGTGCTTCTGATGTCTTGCCAGCTGTGATAATCGGCATGAAACCTTTTGCTACAGATCCTCTGGATTTCTTTCTCAGAGCTTTTTTACTGGCAAAACTCCTGTTGCTTTCTCTGAGCTTCCTGCATTTAAACAAAAAGAGATCATCAAATACAAGGATACATGTTAAAAAGTTATGAGGACTGGAAACAGGAAAAAAATAGCATAGAAAATGCACTTGCAGTGAAGGACAGTCAGGAAAGTATTTTGTTTTGTCTTGTTCTGTTTTGTTTTGTTTTGTAAAAAGGCTCTGATAAGATATTGTTTGAGCTATTTGTATTTTAAAATTTCCTTTGGAAAAATCAGACCTACCTGAGCACATATGGCATAGAGTACCCTCCTCTCTGTCATCCTAACTGGTTTGTCCAGTTTGTTTTTTTTTTAATAAAAATATCTGTAAAGAAACGTTTAATTATCAGCCTGCCTGTTACATTCAGATAAAAAAAGAAAGTAAGCCTCTTAAGAAAGAAAATTAACACTGCTGCTTCTTCTAGATGCCAAGGCTTCCTAGAATTTAGGAAAGAAAGAAATACACAGAGCAGTATCTCTTCCTTTAATTAAATTTGGAGACGTGTACTACATCTGGCTGGAATGGAGTTAATTTCCTTTATAGCAGCCTATGGTGCTGGTTTGGGTGTGTGACCTGGGGGGAGTGTTCCAGCGTTGTCACTGTTCAGGGACTGCCTGGGCATCAGTCACCTAGTGGTGAGTGACTGCTTTTGGATCACTTGTTTGCCTTTGAGTTTCTTGGGTTTTTTCCCTCCCCACCTCACTCCAGCTGTCCTTATCTCAGCCTATGAGTTCTGCCACTTTTGTCCTTCAATTTTTCTCCCCATATCACTGGGGAAGAGTGAGAGTGACTGTAAGGGACTGAGCTGCCTGCTGGGGTTAAACCACTGCAGGAGGGTAATATAAAATGGGGGCTTATGTCGGAATTGTGGCAGAGGAGGTCTGTGGTCTCAGCTGATGCAGTGTAGCAGTCTATAAATAAAACTTGATCTTTCAGTTTATGCTGGCAGGCTGTCATGTCAGGGCATTTTTGTGTGATGCTGTGATTCTCTTGGCATCATCTGGGCTGATCAACTGATCATAACTTCCTATGGAAGTTAAAGCTGTGGACTACTCTGCCAGCAGAGTGAGGGGAATTCTGACTGCTGTCTGCAGGAGGAGCTCTAAAGATTCTCTGTGCCAGCTAAAATTGTTTTACTGACTTCATAATCACTCCTGCGGGACTTTCCCTGCTGACTGTAGTAGGCAGGCAATGCAGCCTTTTGGTGGTGGCAGGAAGTGCTTAGTAGCTGCTCTGTATCGTCACAAACCAGGTATATGCATTTCCAGTACACACCGCTATAAGACAATTATCTCTCTGAAATACTAACATTATTAAGGATTATCTTAAGATCACAAAATCTATTAATTAATCTGTTTAGAATTAAAAACAAAAAAACAAAAGAAAACCCCAAAAACAAACAAACAAACAAACAAAACAAAAAAAAAAACCAACCAAAAAAAACAAGCAAACAACCTCTCCAAAGTAACAGCAGCATTGTACCTCCAGGGCTTACTGCTAACACATCTCCACTGGTGTTGAAAAGTTTAGATTGGTGATGGATTCTTTAATCCTGCATGATTCTTGGTCTGCCATATTTTGTTGCTGGGCCTTACCTTTTGATTTGCTGGGCTGGTATCTATTTTATATAGGTTGTGTCACTCTTTATTCTCTTTAGAAATTCTAAGTTGCATTTGTGTAGATGATAAGGTGCTGTGCTCAACATGTATATATCTTCAAAGCCTGAATTTTCTTGATGCTCCTGCCACTGCCACATACCTGTTAAGACTGTGTTCTGAATAAAAGACTGTTTACATGAATTTGGTTTTGTACTGGGTTTGCATGACCAAGTTTTGGTAGTGGCAGGGAAGCTGCTGGAAGGTTTGCATGTTCCCTGCGCCGCTGCAGGGCAGAAGATAAAGCCTGAGGGAGGGATGGGAGAAGGTGTTTTTAAGATCTGTTTTACTTCTCATTATCCTGCTCATTTTTGGATAAAATTAGCTGATATCCACGAGCTGAGTCTGTTTTGCCTGTGACAGTAATTGATGAGTGATCTCTCCCTGTCCTTATTTCAAGTAATGAGCCTTTCATTATATTTTTTCTCCCGTGTCCAGTTGCAGAGGGGCGTGGCTGTGGCATCCAGCCAGGGGCAGCCCACTAAAAATTTTTTAACTCCTGAATGATCAAGATTGTTTTTTGTAATATGCCAGGTGCCACTAGATGGAGGTACAGAACCAAGCTTAGTGAGAAATGTACACAGCTGCATCCTGTCACGTTCATTAAATTGCAGCACATAGTTTCACTCTTAGGAAAAGGAGGAGTGGGAAGGATATAGCATATCACAAGAAACCAGGAAAATATTTAAGTAAAGATTTTAATACTGTTTTAGGGACTGGTCACTGATTTACAAGATACCTAATTGCAAAAGTTGACCAACCTCTCTGACCGTATGCTGTCATATCTTGGTACAGCTGCCTATAAGCAGAAGGATGTGGGGCTCTGTGAGATTCAGTTTTTCACCAATAAAGCTGTAGTTCCCTCCTCTCTGATCAGGTGGTTTAAGGTGATTTTTGTACTAGGGTGTACTAGACTGTAGTCTTTTGCTACCCTGGTTGCATAAGGCTGAACAGGTTTTTGCAAACATTTAAACAAGTTTTAGACCAATGTTACTGTTCAGCATGGTCTGTGCACACATACATGCACCTCTAGACCTTTGTGTCCAGTCATTACAGATTTGCAGATTTCCCCAATACAGATGGGGGAAAAAAGTCAGTCTAATAATGGCTTCTCGAGATCAGCTTTATTTTGACTACTTCTACTTCTCTGTTTCTGATTATTCAGCTGAAGAAATTCAGGAGCCTTCCAGCAGAGTGAGCCTTTCCCCTTCAAATACAAGCTGTGTGCCTGCTGGAGTGAACAGGAGAGCCTTCAGTCCCTTGCGGAAATGTTCTAAAAGCGACCCTGTGCTCCTGCACTGCCAGCCGCCTCAAGGTGACTCTGTTTTCTCTGTCAGTGATTGTGTAATGGTTCTTTAAAAGAATACTTCTCAGAAGTTCGGTACATTGAACCTAGTACCTGCAGAAATCAGCTGCTGTTTCCCAACAGAGCATCTACATAACAGTACTTTGTGCTTTGCCAAACCTTCTCCACCTAACTCCTTAGTCTTGCTGCTCTTTAGCTTTTCATATCTAGGAATAGGGTCTGTAGCAGGGTCTGGGTATGAGGGAGGGGTAGTGGAAAATGAGAGAGAGCATGCAGGATTCCTCAGTGCACTGACATCTAAAGTCTTACAAGTGCAGTTGTCAATGTGAGCAATTCAAAGCAAAATTGGCTTGGGGATTTGGTATTAGCCTATAAATTCTCTCCCCTTTTCTCAGTCCTCATGTTGTCAAAAAAAAAACCCTGAAAAACTCAACACAACCCATGGTGGAGAGTTCATGAAGTTGCTTTGGTGTCAGTGATCTAATTCTGTTGCTGTGGGAAAACTGCTAATGTGACTACACAGTCCGTGATACTGCTGACAGTCTTTAAAAGTGCACCAGTCAGAGGTCTTTCAGTTTTTACCAGAGGATACTGGAATCCCCACAGTAACTGCTGATACATACCAGCACTCAAAATGTAAGTGCCAAGGGGCATGTTAGTAACAGCCATTTATTTTGGATATTGGGAGCATGCCCATCTGGATTACACTTGCTGATTTTGTGGGATGTTTTCATGGTTCCGCTGTATCATGTGCTTTTTCTTGTCCTCCTATCAACTTCCAACACGGCAGCCCAGAGCATCTGCTGCTGAAGCAATAGTTACATGACACAGAGCCTATTCATAGCTGTGAAAGCAGAGTGCTTCTGCTGTACAGAGACCCCATGTCAGGAGGATTTGGAAGCTTTAGGCTTGGTGTTACTGAGGTTAGGTCTGTTCAGCAGTTAGATCTGAGTTAATCACGAGTGCTGCAGAATAGGAACTCACTGCAACAGAGGAATTTGCTTCAAGTTACTGCTCTTCTTGCTGGGAAGTTTTGCATCTCCTGACATTTTTTGGTCTGAAGCCAACATTAATGTGCTTCTTGAACAATCTGTAGGTGTGGTTTTGGGTTTTTTATTCCTTTTAATGGGGTCAAAATTCGGTAACTTTTTTATACCAAAGGTAGAATTTTTGACCAAAGGCAGTGAGATTGATTCTGTATTGCCCTTTGTTTAGTCCTTGCAAGGTAATTTTGAATGTTTTGGTGTGGGTTAGGTTGTTGGAGTTTTTTTCCATTGAATTTCTACTTTGTAGTATTATTAGCTTCCAGCTTGGCGGGTAGTTGTTTTCAGGTACAACTTGTCCTCTTGACTGCTAGTAACTAAAAGTTATTAAGAGTTTAGGAGACATCATAAAAGCCTTCTACTTTTATGTTTACATTAACACTCAACAGGCATTTCAGGTCTCTTCAGATCAGAAACGAGAAAGAAAACAAATGTACACAAAATGACAAAGGGGAAGAGTCCCTCCAGACGCTTTGACATGTTAGCTATGTATGACTATTTTACAGGCATTTTGTGTAAATCCAATAGAGTGAGCCTTCTATACCACCCTGACCATGCCAGACTGTTAAGTTGTACAAGGTTAAACCATGCATTGCATCCTCATTGAATGAGGAGGGGAATCTCCGGGAATTCCATTAACTATGCGGATTGTTTGCTTTGTTTCATCTTTGTCTTCAGGGACAGTGCTCAGCTGTGAAACTGCAACACTCAATGATGTAAATCCACTGAATGCTGTCACCTTGCGGAAGAGTTCAAAAGCAAGAGTTTCCAGGGGAAGACCTCAGTCTCTGATAGACTATAAGTCCTACATGGACACTAAACGGCGTGTGGCATGGATCCTTGAGCAGTCCTGCAGTATGAGCCCAGACATACATGACTTGGTGGAAAACATCAAGTCTGTTTTAAAGTCAGATGAGAAACACATGGCTGAAGCTGTCACCAGTGCCACTTTCCTTGAGCAGGTAGTTTTATTACTTGTACTGATCAGATGATGTGGAAACCCACTGCCCCTGGTTGGCAAGTATAGGTTTCCATTTGCCAGTCTGTGTGTCAGAGTTTTTGGACCAAATTGGCTTCCTTCAGCACTTCAGTTTCATGTAGGGAGTGTGTGAGAGGCTGTGACATTTTCTGCTCTATCATCTAGAAGTCAGAGTATGTGTGTATTTAAAAACTGAGTCAGTCTTCTCTTGAGGAATCATGAACTGTAAATAACATAACAGCATTTTATACTGAGTGTGGCAGGAGAGAGGGAGAAGATGTTATAAATAAGCATTTGCTATTGCAAACCAGAAGGAATGGAGGCTGACAAGGAAATTTTTTTGTCAACCCACTAGAAGCAACTTTTTTGTGATAGGCTCCCAGGATAAAAATAAGACCTAGTACTAAAGAAAGAAAAGCAGAAAATAGAAAATATGTGCTTACATTAATGGAATTAATATCCAGAAGTTTCAGACACTGCAGACTTCATCAAACAAATGTTTTGGTAAGTTACAGACCATTTGGGTAGATAAATTGATTCATGCATAGCACAAGTGATTTGCTGTGACAGCTGGTTTTGGTTTGGGTTCTCATGCAAAACACACTAGTGGCATTTAGGCTCTGCAAATAAAGTGGGATTTCCCACTGCAGCCTTCAGGCAGCAAATGCCTTGACAAATTTGACAGAAACAGGAGGGAAGAAGGCTCCTTACGAGAATTTAATTTATCACACAGGCCTGAAGGTTATTACAGTTCAGTAGCTTCTGCAAGGAAGCAACATTTAGGTTCCTTCTGTAACAATACCAGACATGCCATAGGTTGGAGTGAGAGAACTCCTGTGCACCTTTGAGGGGGAAACTAAACCAACCTAACAAAAACCCCACAAACAACAAAATAAAAAATCACCCCACTCCTTTTCCCAAGTAGGACTGCTTTTCCCATGCCCCCTTGGCAAATTCTAGGGGTTTCATAGCTTTTTAAATTATTCTTTAAACATAATAGACAACACTACAAGTAGCTTCTTCCTAGTTGGGTAAAAAAAATTATTTTAATGGAACAAGAACCAGAAAACAAAACTGATTTAATCTTCTCTTTTCTTTTTAAAGGTGATGACACCTGCCCAGCAAGCCACATCATTGAGAGTCCATGTGTTACCTTCCAGATTGCAACCTGGATTGCTGTATCTGGAGAGCTGTGGTGACCTGAGTACTTTCACCACAGAGGGGGAACAGCTAGCAGAGCGGAGAATCCAAAGAGCAGAACATGAACGGCCTCACAGTGTTATTGGTGTTGTCAGAGAAACTGTGCTTTGAGCTGGCTTTTTGGTTGTTCCTCAGCAGAGCAGAGCAGTTCTGTCATATACACATATGGCAGAGGAAGATTATCTCTGGCAAGTGGGTAGATGGGTTTGTCAATAATCACCTTCTTTTTTAATACTCTTATGCACAGACTCCAAGGGCAAAGATCATTCTGCAAAGAGTAATGAGCACATTGAAAGCTGACATTTACTGGGCTCTCGCTGCAGCTCATCTGTTTGTGATACACTGGTGCCCTGCATCTCTGTGAAGTTTGGTAACATGTAGTTGTGGGGCATGATGATACATCATCCTTGTGGAAGGAGCTGTCAAAAGCAGTATTGAAGAACTTCACAAATTTTTGGCACTTTAGTTTAAATTAAAATCTCCTGTCATAAAATGGAGACCTTCAGATACAAACGAAGTTAGTAAAAAAATGGTGTACAGAATTCTAAAATTACTCTTTATACGACAAGGTTGTTGATATGCAAACTGTACTAAAAATAAAATCTGTCTTGAAGAAGTGCTCTTTTGGCTCAGTGAACTTCTCTCTTAATGGCAGAACATTATTTTTGTCTTAATGATGGAACAACATCCAAACCCAAAAGCACAGGTGTTTTGCAATAGGTGGTGCTGGCTTGTTACTGTTCTGGGAAGAAAGGCACTCTTTGTGTAGTCCCATTTAAATGCTATTTGTTACAGCAGGTGCTATGAACAAAGAAGCTAGTATAGCTAATTTTATACTCCTTAGGTGCTGGGAACCCCAGATTGTGCAGCATCAGGAAGGGCACAAGTTATGCAGATCCCACCATTTTACTCCATTTAGGTCATCTGAAGTAATTAAAAATTTTCTTAGAGAAAAACTCTACTCATCACTTCTACAGTCAAACAAAAGGGCTGTTCACATGGCACTGCTGCACTTCCAGACAAAAGCAGGGACACACATGTATTGCTGGATGGTGTTTACCATTTTGAGTACCACTGGGGCTGCCTGCAGGCTCCTTTTTAAAACAAACCACCTAAATTTATTCTGTGGCCAAGGGACATCCCTGTAGGAGCAGCGCAAAGCACAGCACAGGCCTGGCCCTACTCAGGCAAGAGGCACATGGATCATGAACTCTTCATGTACCATGATTTTACGTCAGCATTGCTCCATATGCTTCTGCACGGAACATTTATTTAAATTACAGTCCCAGCCCTGACACTGACTGTCAGTCCACGCAGGTCACCAGTATCACCTCTTCAGCCTGCAAGGCTCTACAGGATGCTGGAACTGGGGTGGGGTCTGCTTGTCCTCTCTGGGGATCCCAGCCATTAAAAACACTGAAGGAGAGGGCAAGAAACATGTCCCCCGTGTATATAGCAAATCTGCTGAAATTTTTGTCTGTACTGCTAAAGTAAGGGCTTATGTTTATCCACCAAAATGCAGAAAAGTTTGTAACACAGCAATTGGTACGTAGAGATAATGGTAAGAATAAATAGGAGGATGGAGGGTGGTACACAGGGGAATGCAGAACGTAAGCTCAGTCTGTCTACTTGCACCCTTTACCAGGGACTTCCCAATTGCTTCTGTCTGTCATTTAAGCCACTAAGGTGAAACACTTCATTCTCTCATGTTGATGGTGTTTGTATTTCATGTTATGAACTAAATGGCTGAATGCCCATGTTTAGTTTTCTTCTGAATCAGCTGTGGCATGTATTGCCATTTCTGTGCTTTCAAAGTACTCATGAGAACCTAGGAGGCGCAGAAAATCCTATGAAGGCTCACCAGAAGAAACACTCCCTGGATGGCTTTTTTCTGGTTGACTTTCAAATATGATCATATTTTTCATAATCTCTCATTATATATTTTTATTTTATTATTATATATTTTTAAAAAATATTTTTAACCTTAACACAGGCAGTTCCAGGATTAATTCTAGGGACAGACATATCACAACTCTACTTTTTATTTATTCAAATGGTGTTAAGGTCTTTAATAATAAATCATGCTGATGACATTGAAAGGTAAACTGTGATTTCAGAAACTACTCTTAAATGTGAAGAATTTTTATCAAAGCCCCATTTATGAAAAGTTCCTATTTAAAGTTATTCAGTCAAATAAATAATATTTCTGTCACAATCACATCAGTGGCATTTCACACAGTAAAAACTGGGATGCTACCTTAGATTAGGAATCACCTTTGTTTAGGAGCACTAGTGTCATGTATTGCCTGAAAAGAATGCTGTTTTAAAAATAAAGGTAACAGCATTGCTTCACGGAAGCCTGCAGAAACACAGATAAGAATTACTCCACACTAAGTGGCAGAAAAGAAGTTCAGACACCTTCCAATTATGCATGCATTCAGCATTGGCAAGTCAGCCTCTAGGTCAGTATGAGCAAATTCTCAGCCTTGTCTGAGGTACTTTTGTTTTGTAGTTTATTGTTGCAAATCTTACAGACATTAGCGCTCTGTTAAATAAAGGAACGTAGCACAGTAAATACATCACAACAAAATAACTGGCCAGAAACCCCTTACCCATCCCCTGCAAAGCAAAAAGCCCACTCTTCTCCCCTCTGTCTCTCCCCCAAATCAAACCAGCACAGCTTCATTAGAGAGGTCAGAGACCTGTGGCAGAAAACATCAGAGTAATTACATTCAGTAGATGTGCAAGATCAACATTCCAGGCTCACATATATTTATATATATATTTATATTTTTATATAGAGATCATTAAATGTTTACAAAGAACAATATTGTTACAAATACAATACTATGCTTTTCCCAAAGCTTTACAATAATTTCTATTCATCCTCTTTACAGAACAATAGTACAACTTCATAGTCTAGGTACTGCGCTAAATATATACAAGAGATCTCAACCATGTTGCTGTCTTGAGAAATACATTTCTTTTAGAAAAGAAGGAAAGCTAGCAAACTTGGAAATCCAAACTGAGACTCAAACAAGATTCAAAACAAACATGAAACTTCTCAAAAATAAAAAATACAAGGGATGTTTCATCCTTAATGTAAACACTGAAGAGTTAATTAGACTGTACGAAGCAGCAAGGATGAAAGAAAAAGAATTCAGGTCTGTCACTGAAGAAGGAATGTAAACCTTTGAAGGAATGTTCCTTTGCATCTGTTAAAAATCCCCATATCTGATCTATCAAACCGCTGCAACAGTCTAGAGAACAGCCAGCTTTCCCATTTGAGTTCCATTTTCTTGAAACTCTCTGTTTACAGAGTAAAATGGGATTGTTTACAAGACTGTTCTCAGAAGTGTGCACACACTATGGACCTCTCAGTTTAGAAATCTTATGCACATACTGTAACTGAAAAAATGAGATTTTTTTTGCTAAGCTCTGGTCCTGCAAGCATTCATTTGCTTAATTTTAAGCACCTATTTAGGATTAACAGTAACTTCACAAACCCCCAGCTGCAAGATTTCCAGAGAAACAGTTGTTTCTTCTCTTAATACATTTGCATGTTCAGAATTTCCTCATTTCCCTGTGAAGTGAGCTAAAGACTTCACCACATGGGCTAGACATGGGGAAACAAGTGAAGTGGAGGGCATACACATAGCAGGAACCAGAAGCATGACAACTGTGTCTTCAAGAGTTCACTAAGTTTCTTCAGGCAATTTATGGAAAGGCTGCACTGTATATAATCTAAATTGTACATGGTTATATACCATATTTACATTTATTACTGTATATATGGAAAGTTCTAGAAAAAAGGTTCAAATTACCATAAACCAGATGTCTACAGTTAAACAATATACTCACAAGCCATTAATTATCTTGTTGCATCAGTGAGGCAGCAGAGTTAAGTACTAACCTGGAATACTAACACCATTTTCTTGTGCAATCCGCTATTCTGAAGCCTTGGATTAAATTATATAACAACAAGAAATGCAGTAAAATCAAGTCATTGTACATTAATCTCAACACTAAAACATATCCCCTTACTACAACAGTTTATGCACCACTTCATTATGTCCCTTAAATATCTGCTTCCCACAGAAATACAGTTCATCCTCTTAACTCTGATCAGGCCGTAGTTATCCGTGACTTTAGAAAGCCAAAAAATGGACCCCTGACAAGAGTGCTCAGTGGTTCTCAGCAGTGTTTGCAACAAGTGCACATGCACACACCCACTTCCATAAATCCCCATAGCAATGTCTAGGATCATCACTGGACTGCAAGCAACGCTTACATTGCACAGCTCACGTCACAACAAGTGAGACACAAGTGACTATGAACAACACCGCATTTGCAAAGCAGAAGTGGCGTGTGGCTGTGTGTTGTCTGCTCTTGTGTTGTCTGCTTTTTATCTCACTGAGCCTTTCCATCACAGCAAAACACAGCACAAACTGTTTGTTTAAAAGAAATCAACATACTAGCCTGGACTAAATGCATGGTTCAACTTCAGTATAAACACCAGTATACAGTCCTGAAAAAAAGTAACTACAGAGAATGTGGAATTCTCTCACTAGGAAGAAAAGACACTGCTTCTTCTTTATTTTGAACCCTCTTGAAAAAACCAAAGAACCCAACCCAGCCCCCTTTTCCCCTTTTGTCTCTAGCATGCAACTTAGAGGCTAATCAAATACAAGATTTCATACATCCCTACAGTTAATCATCTTCATACAAGTGCATATAGTACACACATATCTCTTGTAAGTGCCATACATATGGGAAAAAATCACAAGCTAAATTATATAACAAAATAAATAAGTTTATTCCTGCCTCATCCTTTCATCTGTTACCTATATCATGAACTAAACAGGAAGTCAATAAAATTAGACAGGTCTTTGGACAAAAATATATGTTAAAACTGGCTCAGAGAACAAAATTACTGAGAATAGTCTGCAGATCTCTTATATTCAAACTTCATAAATAGGAAGCACAATTTTAAAAATGTCTATATACACTGGCACACATGGCTATGTGCACCAAAATCAGAATTAAGAGCCTAGAAAAAGTGTAGCTATTCAGCAGATCCCCTCAATATTTTTCTTGTGGCTATTTAAAGATTTCCCCCCCCACTTCTTTAACCTCTAAAATCAGGAAGGAACTATGAAACACAAAGCTGAAGAAAACTAGGAGATAGAAACCTGGGGGCAGAGAGGGGGAGGCAGCTGTAAAAAATGCCTCCCAAATTTCTTAGTGTAAGTAATGCAAGAATAACATGTTTTAGCAATTGATGGAGTATCTTTTGGAGTCCTACTATCATGAAGAACTGAAGACAGAGGGGAATTAAAAGGTGTGTATTTGGACAATTCATTTTACAACAGCAGCATTTACTGAGTCTTCATAAGCAGGCAATTTTTCCTGAGGGCAAAATAATCCTTTTGGTATTCTACTTTCCCCACAGACACAAACCTTTATTACTGAGCTTGGTGCCTGTGAGAAAACAGGGCAAGAGAAGCAAAGTCACAGGCAGGATATCCAAGAGAACACCTTTTACCCTATACTTCTATCTATTTGGTAAAGTAATTTTTCATTCAGCAACATTTAATTTACTCAGTTTGTAAAATTACAGCCACAGAAATAAACCTGATTATGTAGCATGAAACAGATCCATCTGTGAATACTGCTGTAAACTGTGCTGCTGTTATTTTCCTGTTTTGCATGTGGAACTGTATGAAGTTTCACTTGTAAAAAGACACAACCAAAATAGTTCCACAGATACATTTTGCCCCTTAACAAAATGCAGGAAAATGGGGGGAAGAAGAGGAAAAAGGGATGAAGGAGAGAGCAACAGTGTATTTGTATCTGTGATGGCGGGGAGAGAGAGAAAGAAATGTCTTCACAGACACAGAAATGCACCACTAGAGAGACAAGCACTAATGAGGAAAAACATCTTCCATGCACACTGTGGTGGTGAGGTGTCAGCTTCAGATGTAAACTGGTTGCTCTTGTGCAGTCAACAGTCTGTACATGGCAGCTGGCATAGTCTTCATATGGATCTAGAGGAAATAAGCCAAATTAATTGTTTTCCTAAAAATGCATACCTCACACGAAGGACCCAGATAAGGTCATACAAGGCAGGACAAAAGGTAAAATTTGAGAGTTTTCATACCCTTATTAAACTATTGCAGGTGATGATTTTATGAAACAATATGTTTAGTATTGATGAACCATCTAAATTTGTTCACATCATATTTTCAAGGTATGGTTCTTCTAAAGCATAGAAGTATGGGACAAATAATGAAAGAAATGGTGTACAGGCTTGCTCTCACTTCAGCTTTTTGGATTTGATTAGCAACGGGCCAATAGAGGTAGAACCACAGAATTATGGAACTTTGAATTGGAAGGGACCTTTCAAAATCATCTAGTACAAACTGCCCTGTTGGAGGTTTTTTACTAGAAGAGGTTGCTTAGAGCCCTATCCAACCTGGCCTGACACACTTCCAAGGATGAGGCATCCACAACTTCTCCGGGCAATCTGTTCCAGTGGCTCGCCAACCTTATAGTGAAGGATTTCTTCCTACGCTTGATCTAAATCTATCCTCTTTCAGTTTAAAACCATTGCCTATTGTTCTGCACTGGAGACCCTGGTAAAAGCCTCTCTTCATTTTTCTTGGAAGCCTTCTTTACACATTGAAAGGCTGCTGTCAGGTCTCACTGGAGCCTTCTCCAGGCTGAACAACCAAACTTCTCTCACCCTTTTCTCACAGGGGAGGTGCTCCAGCCCTCTCACCCTTTCCATGGCCTGCATCTGTATCTGCTCAAGCAGGTTTATTTGTTTATGTTGAGGGCCCCAGAACCGCACACATCACTCCAGGTGGGGTCTCACAAGAGCAGAAAATCACCCCCCTGTTAGCCACACTGGTTTTGATGCAGTCCAGGATACAGCTGGCTTTTTGGGTTTCAAGTGTCAATTCCTGGCTCATGTCCAATTTTCCTTCCACCAAGTTCCTCTCTTCAGGGCTGTTCCCAATCCCTTTAGCCCCAGTCTCTCTTGATGTTGGAGACTGCCCAGACCCAGAGGCAGAACCTTGCACTTGGTCTTGTAGAACTTCACAAAGGTTACATGGGCCACTTTTCTAGCCTGTTAGGTCCCTCTAATGGCATCCCTTTCCTTAAGCACCACTGATCTTGATGTCACCTTCAAACTTGCTGAGAGTGCAACTCAATCCCATTGTCTGTGTCACTGATGAAGACATGACAGACAGAGTGCTGGTCCCAGTACAGTCCCTTGAAGGACACTGCTTGTTACTGGTTTCCACTGGTTGTTACTGGTAACAGCAATGAACTCTGCTATACTGCCTAGACACATTGCTGGTTCTTACCTCACCAACAGCATTTGAGAGAATGTGAACAATCTTCTCATGGGGTGTTGCTACAACGCTCTGCCCATTGATTTCAATGATCCGATGGCCAACACGCACACCTCCTCGCTCTGCTATGCCTCCTCTCATAAGGCTACAGATCTGGAAGGGAGAGCACAAATTTATCATGGGCTGGATAAGGAACATCCCATTTTTTGCCTGCAATATATGAATCAACATTTAAACACAGACTTGCAACAGCAAATTCTAAGGTGCAATCAATCACTGACTCAAAAGCAAAATTTAGTAAAAGCAAAATTAGTAACAAGTAGCTAATGGATATTCTCTTCCAAGAGCAGAACAAACTGTCAGAAAAGGCTTTCTGTTGTACATTACATGTCTTGTAGTTTGGAAATCTGAATGTATGAAGAACCTCAATTTAATGATGTTCATTAGGCAGATGTCTTACAACAAAAAGGATCAAGAACACGCTTTTGCTTTTGAGATCATGCAATGGCTTGGTTAAAGACATGTATGATGCAGCATGCTGAAAGCAGACTCTTCCACATGTTTTTGGTTTTTTAAGCTGAAATAACTTTTTTATTCCTCTGACTGTAAATTTGTGAAGTAGAGTCAAAGACAAAACCTCTTATTAACACAACTTTTATATCTCAGATTTCCCAAATGCAAAATCCTGTTTGCTGTAAGGGAGAAAATAGCAGCTTCCCTCTTCTCACACTGAAACTTAACCACAAATAGAGAGGAAGTTTCATGTGTGTTAAAGCTTGATCAGAAACAATGGAAGCTACTTACGATCCCATTCTGCACACTGAAGCCCAACTGATATCTGAGGTCTGGTCTTCTGATCAAGACTGTCGTTACTGGAGGGCATCTAACTATGTTCAGTTTAACCCGGGCCTGGTTTTTCAAACCCTGAAAAAAAAATACCAAACTGAGAGTTAAACATGTAACATGAATGGAAAAAATAATATGGTGTTAGAATGCTGACATGGGAGCAGCCTTGAATAAATAGATCTTTGTATGCATTGTACCAGAATCTGATCACTGAATGCCAGACACAAGCAACAGAATATTCATTGAGATGAGTGATAAAACATCAAATTTTTCTTGCCAAAAATCTGGCACAAATAGCTGTTTTAGGAAAACTAGATTCCTGTTGGCAGTTTCTTCATTTGATAACAGAAATCATGCATAAAATGAGTATTAAAACACACATCTATGCAGCTCACCAAATGACCAATGACTTTTAAGTAAGTAGCTAAGTTAGTTACCAAACAGTTGCTTCCCTAATGAAATATACTAAACTCTGTCAAGCAAATAGTAGGTCCCCTTGCATCATCCTTGCATAAGCAGTGCTCACACAGTTTCCATTATTCACAGAATCACAAGATGGGTACAGTTGGAAGGGACCACTGTGGGTCATCTGGTCCAACCTCTCTGCTCAAGCTGGGTCATCTCAGAGTACATGGCACAGAATTGTGTCCAGATGGTTCCTGAATATCTCCAGTGAGGGACACTCCATAGCCTCCCTGGGCAATCTGTTCCAGTGCATGGTCACCTACACTAGTTATTCCTTTATGTTCTCATGGAACTTTGTGTGCATCAGTTTCTGCCCGTTGCCCCTTGTCCTACTGCTCAGCACCACCAAGAAGAGCCTGGCTCCACCCTCTTGGCATCCTCCCTGCAGATACTTACACTGATGAGATTGCCTCTCAGTTCTCTCTTCTTGAGGTTGAACAGGCCCAACTCCCTCAGCCTTTCCTCGTAAGACAGATGCTTTGGACCCTTCACCATCTTTGTCCCCCTCCCCTGGACCCATTCCAGAAGCTCCGTGTCCCTGTTGTGCTGAGGAGCCCAGAACTGGACACAGCACTCCAGATGTGCCTCACCAGGGCTGAGCAGAGGGGCACAATCACCTCCCTCGAGCTGCTGGCAGTGCTCTTCCTGATGCACCCCAGGACACCACTGCCCTTCTTGGCCACACAGACACACTGCTGGCTCATGGACAACTTATCCACCAGGATCCCCAGGTCCTTTTCCACAGAGCAGTTCCCCAGCAGGTCAGCCCCCAGTCCTCCCTGGTGCATGGAGTGGTTTCTCCCCAATGCACGATCTTGCATTTGCTGAATGTCATAAGGCTCCTCTCTGCCCATCTCTCCTGCCTGTTGAGGACCCTCTGAAGTGCTGCACAACACTTGGGTGTCGGCCACTCCTTCCAGCTTGGAGTCATCAAGGAACTTGCTGAGGAGGCCTCTGCCCCTTCACTGAAGACATTGATGACTGACTCAAAAAATACTGCACCAGTATTGAACCCTGAGGACAATGCTGCCTAGAGGCCTCCAACCTGACCCTGTGTCACTGACATTCAGCCAATTCTGTATCCACCTTATTATCCACCAGTCCACGCTCCCTGAGTGTGCCTACAAGGATGTTGAGACAAAAACCTTGCAAAGGCTGAACATCCACTGCTCTACCCTCATCCATTCAGGTAGCTGTTCTTCCATAGAAGGCAATTATTTTAATGAGGCATGATTTACCTTCAGTGAATCCATGCTGACTACTGCTGATCACCTTATTGTCATTCATGTGGACAGAGACGGCCTCCAGAAAAAGGTGTCCCATCACTTTCCCAGGGATTAAGGTGAGGCTGACTGGACAGTAGTTCTCTGGTTCTTTTTCTTGCCCTTTTTGAAGACCAGGGTGACATTTGCTTTTCTCCAGTCCACAGAGTGCCATGAACTTTCAAAGATGACGGCCAGGACCCTTACTATGGTGTTTGCCAGCTCTCTCAGCACTCATGGATGCATTGTATCAGGGCCCATAGATGTGTGGATTTTGAGTTTGCCTAGGTGTTCTCTAACTCAATTCTCTTTGACAACAGGAAAATATTCCTTCCAACAGTCCTTTACCCTCATTTCCTGGGTCAGAGATTTCTGAGGGTTGGTCTTGACAGCAAACACCAATCCAAAGGCACTGTTCAGTAACTCTGCCTTGTGTGTCCTCTGCCACCAGGGTGCCCCCTCCATTTAGTAATAGGTCCACTTTATCCTTTGTTTTCCTTTTGTTGTTGATATATTTGAAGAAGCCCTTGAAGAAGCCTCTTCTTTTCTTTGACATCCTCAGTCAGATTTAATTCTAAATGGGCCTTGGTCTTCCTTGTCTCATCTCTCCTCAGTCTGACAACCTCTCTATATGAATTCCAAGAGGCCTGACCCTGCTTCCATCTCCTGTGTATCTCCTACTTATGCTTGAGTAATGACAGGAGTTCTTCATTTATCCAGGCAGGTCTCTTGACCCCTCGTCTGACTTCTTGCACATTAGGATACATAGTTCTTGAGCTTGGAGTAAGTGATCCTTGAGTATCAACCTTCTCTGTAGAACCTCTTCCCATGGGATACTGTCAACATCCCGACAGAGGCCAAAATAAGCTCTCCTGAATACCATGGTTACAATCTTACTTGCTCACAGGCTGGCCCCAGTCTTCACACCTCCAACAAGCTCTTTCCTGTTTGCTGGATGAGGTCATGCAGCACACCCATTTCTTGAAGGATCCTCCACCATCTGTGACAGGAAGATCTCACCAGTGCTCTCCAGGAACCACCTGGATTGTTTGTGCTTTTCTGTGTAGCTTCTCCAGAAGATGTCAGGATAGTTTAAGTCCCCCACAAGAACCAGGGCCTGTGACATCAAGGCTGATTTGAGCTGTCTGTAGAAGGGCTCATCCACCTCTTGATGAGGCATCCTGTAGCACACACCCACAAGTGTCACCCTTAGCTGTCTGCACTTTTATCCTAACCTTTAAACTATCTACTCACTCACCATCTTCCCCAAGACAGAACGTGATACATGCCAAGTACTCTTCCTCTCTTCCAACTGAATTATATCACATCCACCATGAACTCCTTGCTACTAGAAGAATATTGAATGAGAAAAATTTATTTTTATTGTCAGGGTGGTAAAACACATATTACTCAGGGAGGCTGTGGAGTATCCAGTCTTGGAGTTATTTAAATCCCAGTAGGCACAGCCTTAAGAAGTCTGCTCTACTTTGAACCAAAATGTTGGTCTAGACCAGTTACAGCAGTGACTGCCAAACCCAGAGATTGTGTTCATAAGGCTCTGTGAAAACAAAAATGTAATAAACCACAAATAAATGCCACCTTGACCCCTTGTACAACTTTAAGTACTCAGAGCTCTTGGAGATTGCTAAGAGAGATTTTTGAAATGCTTAATTCACACAAAATATAAGCCCTAAATCTGTTCACAAATAAAATCCACATAAAGGATGAAATGCTTTCTAAAAAATACAGCAACTTTCAGCTCACTTAATTAAACACCTGCCAGTTCCAGCATCTGCTTCTGAATTCCTTTCATAGGTACAACCTATGAAATCTAGGTCTCACTGCAATCAAGGTGTCAGACGCTGACTTCAAATGATTAATTCTGGAAAGTAGTTTCTACTGTAGCTAAGGTAATATACTGAAGTCTCTACATACAGTTTACTGCTGCTGATTCTGTTGAGCTGAGCTCCAGATCCAGCAGTGACTTGAGTATCTAAACTGGCATCCTGGCATGATGAACTACCTTGAAGTCTGGTTTTTTTGTCAGTGCCTTACACTGGATGTAACCAACACTGGGTGCAAACAGTTGTTCAAATAGTGCTGAGCTCAGCTTAGCTCATTCTTGAAAGTTGCTGCAAGACAATGAACGGGTGTCTGACCACAAAATGACAAAGCTCATGGCTGTGGAACTGCCTGTACTCCACACTCAGGAGGAAGAAGGTCTGAACTCCACCTCTTCCATGGCTATGGACTCCTCTACTCCGGTGAGGAATTAGAAGTGCACCTCACATGCTCAAGGGCCATTCACTTTCTACAGGCAGGTCTTGACAACACCACATACTGTAGAGAACAGGGACTTCTCAACCTGAACCACACTGTGGGCATGATGTTTGTGGAAAAGTCTAAGGGGCTTTTGACTCAGCGTTCTAATCCTGAAAGGTAGGAGTCATACAGAGTATGGGAATACCCATTTCTATGAGGAATTTAAGTGTCTAACTTCAGTCATCTGAATTCACTCAGGGTACATGCCCAGAATAAATCTGATATCATCATGTCCTTACTTTCCTGATGAATGTGCAAGTTACTTACATGTATTCCCTGTGGAAAAAAAAATAATGTGGTCCCTAATGAAAAACCCTTTTTTTTTACAAAAAGTGCATATATTGCAGAAGTGGGTAATCTTCAGTAGTATACAGACAGGTAATGTAAACTGATTCAGTAACAAAAAAAATTGTATTTTGACGACCTTTCTTTGTTTATCTAATTCCTGAGTATACTTCTGATAGTAGCCAGTACCAGATGCTTCTGAAAAAGACAGCAGTAGCATAATCCTATTAGGGAATAGCCACAACACATGGAAAGCTTCTTCCAAGCTCCATCAGTTTACAACTGGTTTATGGTAAATTAGGAGCAGAGATTACATCCATAATACTGAATTATCTTGTTTGAAGCGCTTGTGACATATGTTTATCCACATAATATTATCATCTTTTCATAAGAATCCTTCCAGCATACTAAGGAAATCTGAAATCTGGCATATTTCTACACCATTTAATCATCTGCACTTAGATCATTCATATACATACTTGTTTCCAAAAGAGCTATATGAATAACTCCAGATGTGTGGTTATGAAGATCTGCAAACATACAGATTATCGTCTCTTTAGAAAGACAGAAAAAAAGGCTGGCAGTTCCTGTGGAAACTGTGGTAAGTATCAGGGAAGACGAGAGAGGCCTGCAGAAGCTAGAAACAGCAAAGCTGGTTGGTTCTGTATTGAGAAAGTACTGATGAGCACAACAAAATCTCCATCTGCATAAGGGAAGTATAACTTATCACAGTTTTAGAAATAAAAATGATGTGGGATAGGAAGCAATCACAAAGAGCCTAAATTTGCAGGGGATTTTGTTCTGCTGATGCTGGCACAAAGATATTAAATATGATTTTTCTTCTTCCTTTCTTCACAAATGTAAGCCCGTTTTTGCCATACTTTCAGTTTGTCACACATGCTATCATTTCTACTCACTGAATCTAAAATTACTTGTTCGGTGACTTATGCATCTATTACTTATCAGAACTCAGTATTAACATTTTGGGAAGCCTGAATGGAAAGTCTTTATAACAAACATCTCAGTTAAAGTATTAAGAGATAATCCCTGAAGAAAAAAAAAAAAAATTACTTTGTACTTTTTTTACCTTTGCAAATTTACCTTATAAATGGTAATTTACTTTGCAATTAAAAAAAATACAAAGTGAAAGAAAAAAGCTACATAATACAACTTGTTATCAAAAAGTTGCCTAAATGCATAAGTCTAACAGGTACATTTCTAAAAATCGGGGAAGAATGTCTGTATAATGTACCACCAGCATTACATCATGTGTCTGCATGTGATGACATCCAGAGCAAGGCAGGACCATTTCAACAAATAACTAATTTCAATAAATAGCTAATAAATAACTAATGAACTTTCTCTCAAACACTCTCTAGCAATGCATCTTTCCTGCTCTTTAAACACTGATGCTGAAATACTTATTCCTTTATATGCTACAGCTGCCTCAGGCACTGTTCAATTCCAAATGACCTGCAAGCTTTTCACTGTCACTTACTTTTCTGACAACTAGAAGAAAGCTCTTCCAGTTAAAATGCCTAATTTAGGCAAGTGAAGAGAAGGACCAAATACAAGAAGCACTTTGGAATAACTTGGGCAAAGATGCCACAGAGGGTATGTCTTTAAGCCAAAGTTTTAAAGCCTTAAAAATAGGTATAAACAAACAGACAAAAAAGCACTTGCTTCATTTCATCCAAATATTAAGAGGTATTTGACAGCTAGTAAGGTTAATATTAGGCACCTATGCCTCCATTTGTGATATACAATTTCAAGTGTGTACCTGGTAATATCTTCCTTCTGCACAAAATATTCCCTTGTGAAGCTGTGCACAGAGCCCTGGTACACAAGTAAATAGCACAGCAGTCTGGAATGGCACTGGATGTTGTCATTCTGCAGTTGATCAAGACTTTTGATGCTGTCTCTCAGGATAACCTCATAGCCAGGCCCAGGAAGCAGGTGGTGAGGTGGATTTAGAACTGGCTGAATGAGAGCTTGGAGGGTTGGGATCGGTGGCACAGGTCTATTTGGATGCCTGTGCATAGCAGTGTCTCCCAAACTTCAATACTGGTGGGCCCAATCTCATTTAACTTACCATCAGAGATGAAAGGCCTCCTCAGCAAGCTCACTGATGACACAAAAGCTGGGAGGAGTGGCCGATACCCAAGCGCTATGCAACCCTTCAGAAGGACCTTGACAAGCAGGAGGGGTGGGCAGAAAGGAACCTTCTGAAATTAAACAAGGGCAAATGCACCTGCAGAGGAATAATCCCAGGCGCCAGCACAAGTTGTCCATGAGCCAGCAGTGCTCTTGTAGCCAAGAAGGCTGATGTTATTGAGGGGTGCATCAGGAAGAGCACTGCCAGCAGCTCAAGGGAGGTGATCGTGTCCCTCTGTTCAGCCCTGGTGAGGCACATCTGGAGTGCTGTGTCCAGTTCTGGGCTCCCCAGCACAACAGGGACATGGAGCTCCTGGAGCAGGCAGGTCCTGTTGAGGGCTATCATTAGGGTATTGGAGCACTTCACTTGGGAGGAAAAGGTTTACAGGTGGACTTAATGATCTTGGAGATCTTTTCTAATCTAAAAAATGCCACAGTTCTGTGAAAGGCTGAGGGAGCTGGCCCTGTTCAGCACTGAGAAGAGAAAACTGAGAGGGGACCTCATCGATGTAAGTATCTGACAGGAGGATGTCAAGAGGATACAGTCAGGCTCTTTTTAGTGGTGCTGAGCAATAGAATGAAAGGCAAAGGGCCAACACTGGAATGCAGGAAGTTTCACCTGAACATGAGGAAGAATTTCTTTCCTGTGAGGGAGACTGAGCATAGGAACAGATTTTCAGAAAAGCTCTGGAGTCCCATTCTCTGGAGATACTCAAAAGCCACTGACACACAAGCTTGACTAAGATGCTCTAGGCAACCCTGCTGGAGCAGGGAGGTTGGATTAGACTACTTCCAGTGGTCCCAACCTTACCCATTCTGTGGTCCTGTGGGGAGTCAGAAAATGGGTGTAGCATAATTCACACTATTTTTTCAGATCATGAAATGGCAAGTGCTATGCAAACATTTGGTAAGAATTTACTTCAGTTTTATACTTTTTGCTCATAATTTTTAAATGTGTAGCTTCCAGAAACATTTTCCCTACCTTTATAATGCTCTGACATGTTGAGAGTGGTAAACCAACCAAGCTGGTCCCATTGATTGACATGATCTGGTCCCCTATATTCAGCTTCCCAGACTTCTCTGCTGGTCCTCCATGCATCATGTTGGCTATGATAACTGTAGGCAAAATGGATCCCCAGCCAGACTCCACAATCACCACACCTAGAATTTCTCCCTTTTGCTTTTCAATGTAAACCTGTATAGTAAGAAAAAAATGTTTTAAAAAAGTTTCTTTCACATCCATAAACTAATATCATCCTGCTCCGAACATTCACAAAGCCAACAAATATACCCCTCTTCACTTGCAACCTGCCCTCCTAATTCAAAGGCAATCAAGATAGGGTACATGTTTTACTACCTTTCATTTGCATTCAAACATTAAATGACACACAATACAGACTTCGTGCTGAACACCCCTCAGAAGCAATTTCTGTTTATGAAAAGAAGAAATTCCAGTGAAGGAAACCCTGGTGCCATGGGCTTCGGTGGACAAAGCTAAATAAGAAAAGACTGCAAGACTTTACAACTTTGCACTGGAAAAACACTACCTGTGCATTCAAGTTGCACAGTGGTTTGTTTTTATTAAGCAAGCTGCAAAGCCTTCTGGCACATACAATTATTTAAAACCTGGAATCAATCATGTTCATAAACACCAGTGCTTCTATGAATTTTATGTTGTTCACTGTAATTTTTAAAATTGTATTAATCATTTAATCTAATTTAAATTCGCTTTCAAACATGTATGAAAATTGTTTGGTAAAAAGAACAGAAACAGATGGTTAATCAGCTGACTGCTGATAAATTTGGGGTTCACTGTTTGCCTTTGAAAGAGAACTGATGACAGGGTGTCCTATTAGGGAGGATATTCTAGATTAACTGAGATAATTTACAGGAAGTATTAACGTTTTTTTAGTTTCTGCCAACACAGGCCTGCAACTGATAAAGAGCATATTTGTGGGGGGGGAAAAAAAAAGACATACATCTTTGCAATTTTCAGATTTGGAGAAGTGAATCAGATCATCATTGTACATGTCCTGGGTATTAAGCAAGTCGCTATATTCCTTCTGGCTAAGATCTTCTGGGTTGATTCCATTTGCTCTCAGAAATTCTTGGTAGGCCACACTAAATGCTTGACCTATGGATTGTGCAATCAGCTGCGCCTGTAGAGTTCCCAGAAAAGGGAGAAGAAAAGAAAAAAGTGAAACATTCTGATGGTCATGTCCACTGACACTTTCTGTTACAATCACACTGTAAAATGGATCATCAAGTTGATGAACCTACAAGTTACCGCAATCCAGTCTAAAAAATATTTGTGCCTTACAAATTAATTTTAAAGACCCACAAAATCTCAACACTTTGGCTCTGCCATGAATCCAGCTCAGTAAGCAATTATAAATTACAAACATGAGAAAGACATCCTTTCACAGGCAAGAACTGCTAATCTAAGTGTGAAGGTAGAGCCACTGCAGTGACTGTGGCTTGCACCTATAATTCTTCCCACATATGCTGCTCTCAGATGGCTCTCCCTTTCAGCAGAGGCGATGTCATTCTCTGTCAAGCCAGCAGTGAAAACAAAAATGTCTACTAGGAAACACACAACCACGTTTAAAAGGGTATTTTCAACTTTTCCTACCATCTTTTACAACATTGATAGTGACTACTCCTACCTCGGCCTCAGACAAAAAAGGAAAAAGGCAGCAACTAGTGACCAGATCAAACCCTAAAGTAACTGCAAATGGTTGTATACATCTCCTTCTTCATCCTGCTACTACCTTCAGCCTCTATCCCCTACACTTATTTCCCTCCTTCCAACTCACACAATCCTGCCAGTTCTCTGCCTCTTTCCTACTCATTCTGTCCTTTGTGAGCACCCTCTTGCACCTGCAGCTTCCCAGCATCTTGTCTGCACCCAAAGCCACCAAATGCACCTCTCACTACACTGCATTGCTCCCACCATGAACTGGTTTATTTCTGCAGGTGTGGGACTGAAACTGGGCAGCAGGCAGACGTGGGGAAAGCTGTGTCCCAAGCAAGGCCAGAGGGATGCCCATTTTTGACACAGTAACCATGGTTAGGCAAGTAATGGGCAGGAGAGCAAAGCACAGCATGGTGCAGAGCACTGCTGTGTATAGGTGGAGAGATTCATGCAGTGAGCACTGTGCAGTGCACAGGAGGTGGCTGTGATGTGCATTGAAACACAGTGCTGCCTGTGGCAAAAGTAGGGAAGAGAAATGGAGAGCTCCACAGCTGACAGTGGAGGCCTGGCAGGGTATTGGTAATGAATGAATGCTGCTCAGGTGTACTTTTATACAGTCTGATGGCCATTTTTAAAGTCCAGTTTGATTCCTAATAAAGAAAAGGTTCCCAACACTGAAATAAAAATGTTGCTGTATCTTACACAGCTCAGACTAGCACTAAACCTGCTGATGAGACTGCACGATTGCTGGTGCTGAAAAGACCAATATATAGACTGGAAGTATATTACCAAAGCTAAGATCAACCTAACTTTGACAGCAAGGACAGCAAGAAAATGGGAAAACTGCACCTCCATAATTCAGTAACCGAAGTGAAGAGTGCAGACTTTACATTCATACACATGCGTCTTCACTCCAAGAAGAGACCAGCTCCCACTTAGACACCTGGCATTTGGAGACATCAGTAACCATCAGTTCAACTCATTTAAAGGTACACCTCTAAATAGTTGAAAATCTGGCGCTGTCCTCCTTAGACACAGACTCATCCAAGCAGAGACATGTTCTGACCAACACCCACTCACAGGCTTACAGCTTCTGTTTCACTTACTGTATAGATTGTGCCAAGTACCCAGCTGTCCCAGAAGAAGAAAAGACAAGTTTTATAATATAAACAGGCCATATGACTTCACTGGTGGTACAAAATCTCTGAAGCTGCCATTTCATTGCTGCTAACAAGGTGCTACAATCCTTCCATTCTGACTGTTAGTCACTTCAGTATTTGAGATAAATTTGGCAAGTTACCTGTGAGCTATACACCATGACTAAGGAGAGTTGATACAAACTGCATTTTCTCAGTATATTTTCCCCATCAATGAGCAATGCTTTTATTGGATCTACAGGCATTTTACAAGCCAGTTGGATTTACAAGCATAGAAAGGATCACACATGACACAAATACAGGCTGACCCAAACAAACCTTAGATTTAGAAGCTCAAATTTTAGCTAGCCAAAGTATTAACAACAGCCTAGGAAACAGATCCGGGAAGTATGGATCATGCAAAGCGTCAGACCACCCCATGGTGAAGGCAAATAAGTCCCAGACTCTGGCACCTGACAGTTTGGTTTCTGCTTTTTCAATTGGCCAGTAAAAGAGCAAACAGTGTTCAAACTTGTGACTAGAAACACAGGAACAGCAGCCTCAAAGTGGGTAGCATATCAAATGTTATTAAGCAAAAAATACATTGGCTACTGTATTTCACACCAGATTCTTAAAAGGCTTTGCAAAACAGGTTTACATATTATTTTGTGGAAATAATCCAGAATTTTTATACTCTGTCAATTTTAGTCCAGGATTACTTTTATCATTGCTCGTCCTTACTTTTTAACTTCAGCAGTGGGTCATGTATATACATTCATGTGCTATCAGATAATCTATTCAGACACAGGTTTAGAACAGATTACATAAAATCATTCATAAAATCAGCTCCTTATTCAAGAAAACCTTCCCATCTCAAAGTCCTTGCTGTTCACTGTAGTTTGGAAGACATGGAAGAAACTGGTATATTCACTTACTTCTCTTGAGTATGTTAGTTTCCCAGATTATTAGGACTAACTTGACTATGATCCTAAAAAACTACATATCTAACCACTTCAATCTAGTATGTTTGATTTTACTTTCCAGTAACTGAAAGTTACTTTTAAGAAGTACATAAAATCAGCAATTTACACACAGTGATTGTGAAGACAGGACATCAAGTCCTGTGTAAGGCAACTTAGTCTTGTGTAAAGTACCTTAACTGTGCCATATATTAAAATCTAATAATTTGTATCTCTATTCAGCATATTTTGGGATTGCTGAAATCACAAACTTTCTTTGCTGGCTTTTTGATAAGATGACAGGAACTACAGCCCCTACACCAACCACCCGAAAAATAAAAAATCACCTTTCTGGTATGCGTCAATGACTGATCCTCAATGCAAGACTTGGGATTACAATTTCCCAATGAAAATAGGCACCTCTGATAGACTTTCCCTCTCTTATGCAAAATTTGAGCCGGTATTTGTAAACTGTAGCAACTGGACCCTCCTATCACTGTTACTGGAAGGCACTAAAGAAGCTATAAAAAAGTAAGCATTTCTATAAACACCAACTTCCATGACATGCCATGTCCAAACATATAAGTGGCAGGCAAGTTCCTCTGCTTAGATGAAATACTGGGTGCAGTTAAAAAGCAAACAGGACCACTCACAATGGACTTTGGGCTTATAAAAAAAGTGCTTACTTTTCCACTCCTAGAAAACTACAAGACAATGTAATTGCTTACATCCTCAGACTCAAAGACATGGCAAATCATTTTGTACTGCCTCTTTCCATCTTGAGAGGGGTGAGATGCTTCCACATTATCCTGGGAGTTAGAGCGTGGCATTCGTCTACGAGCCATCAAAACAACTATATTTCCTATATCAGCAATGTAAGAAATGGTCCGCAGGGGATGATCCATCATGGTCTCCTGGGGAATAAGAAAACCAACATAAGCAGCTGCTTCAACTAAGTTCTTATTGCACATCTAGTATTATCAAAACACACAAATAGCTGTAAGACCTCTGCTAGGTGAAGTTTGTAATACCTGTCATGCATGAAAGGAGATATATAAATAGAAATATATATAAATAGAAACCAAGAGCTTCACCTTCCAAAAATAAAACAAAGAGAAAGTTTTACAGGTTTTTTTCTGTGGAAAAGGACATCAAGACCTCAACTGCAGAACCTGCATATGCTGGGCATGTATGTGTACAGGACTATAAACAAATTACTGCAGCTAAACATTTTGGGCTACTCTGGGCACAATCAATACTTGATGCAGCATGGCTCAGAAGACATAAGCTGACTGCAATTATCTTACCCACAAATTCTAATTATTTCTACAGTCAGACACACCAGAATAATTGCTTGTATGACACGGCTCTTGACCATGGATTTCTGCCTAGAGGGGAATACAAGATCCAGCACATTTTAAAGACAAATTTTAATGTATGTGGAAAGTCTATTCCAGTAGTCTACTCCGACAATAGTAACAAAGGTGTCTATATCTATACCTGTGTGTCTGCATTCAGTACTTTTATTCTCTGTGTAGAAATGAAGAGGTCCACTTCAGTCATGGGTTGAGATTCACCTTCTGGAGCCTGCAAATAAATGGCTTAGAGTCAAACAAACTCGTTAGATAACATACTTACTAATAATGATGCTAGCTCACATACAGGGGAACACTAAGACACAGTCACCAGAACAGCAATGCAGGATAGAGTATTAGACTGCAGAAGCAAAAGATAAACACAAAGATGTGGAAACTATATCATATATGTGAAAGTGAATTGGGTATTGTTTGAAAAAAAAATTTAACCTCATAAAAGCTTGCCTGCTATTTTTCCCAATTCAGTAAAATTATACCTGACTGTAACATGAACTATAAAGATTTCTTGAAAAGTAGTATGATTTTACCATTTTCTGCACACTATGAATCCCACCTCAAAAAAGGGTTTTCATACAAGCCATAGAAAGGCTTAACAGTATCTCCTGCCTGAGGAATTTCTGTTTGGGCTAGCAGTGGTTGCCAAGACCAATGGAAAAACCTGTACCACAGGAGGTACTGTTTGAGCTATTCATAATGCAGTTCTGGCAAGAAGACCTTCACAGTCAGACAACATACTTTTCAAGCAGTAACCCACTTAAGAAGTAACGTTTTGTTAATAGAAAGCAGACATTTGTAATATTTTTTAAATTACATTTGTTAAAAAGTAGTTGAAAGCTCCACAAACAGAACTTATTACAAAGATGAGTCCATCTCAGTATATTACTGTATGTATAGACATAAACTTTTTTTTTTGCATCCAGCAATTTGATATCTCTGTGAGTCAAACAAAGCACTCCTACATAAAGATTAAATTAAAATTATGAAGTTTAAAAAAGTAGAAAAACCCAAAACAAACAAAAAAAACACCCCACACTTCATTTTAATCCATCATTTTACAATGTTTAAACCTTTGCCATGTCAGTCCTGATTCTCTAATATGCATTTTAGGTACTGCCCATAACCATTTAATAAATCCAATCTTTCTTCTATTTCTAACATGAAATGGCTAATGAGAAGCAACAAAAAATGGCCAATCGGGCAACTGATTTCCCAGATATGTCAACTTGTATGGTGGCTCAGAAATAAATCTGAAAAAAACCTTGCTGGATGCAGAAAATAAAACCACAAAATAAAAAGAAAGGGAAAAACTCTCCCAGAAAACAAAAGAACAAGCATAACATCAAGCTGATGGAGTTTGTACTGCACCTTCTTCCTGCTTTTGGCTAATTTCTGGGCCATCTGCTTAGCATGGAACAAACAGAGACAGGAGAACAGTTAGAGAAGAACTTACAGAGACTCCAACTCAAGCAGGAATCTACAAACTAATGTCAGGGCTCATAGACTACTAGCTGGTCTAAATTAGTCCCTGCTTAGATTAATTTCCTCCTTTTCTTTTTAGCTTAAAAAATTTTAAGATTTCATGTTTAGCACAATTAATTTCAGAAATGAAAAACAGCACCAAAAGAGTCAGGAAGAACACAAAAAGATTTTTTTTCACTTAAAATTTTGTTACTTGCAACAAACAAGGTTATTTTGTGTGTAATTGTTTTTGAGGTTTGGTGGGGAGAGGATGGTATAAGAAACACAACAGAGCTTCTCCTCACTTACAGCAGTGTAAACCATGAAGTTATTTCTTTTGAAGGTACACCAATGTAAAAGGTGAGAGAAAAATTGTATGCCTTATTATTACAGTTTTTTCAGATCTCATACTTCATCGGACTTCAAAAAAATAACCTCCCTAAATTATGCTGCTTTTTCCTGGAAAAATTAAATGACAGAAGGTAACTGTCACCTTCATTTTCTCCTCCTGAGCAAATAAATCAGTACCCATGTTCACACAGTGAACTGGTCAACAAATTTTCCTGTGACACCTACACAAAGTTATGTCCACTATCACATTTTTTGAAGCAAGCAGTGGAGCATGTATTTCAGATCCAGAAACACCTTAAAAGCCATTTCTACTAACAACCCAAACAAACATAATTTTTATGGTCTTGCAATCATGAATTCAAACCAATGGTGAACTGAACTTTACAGACCTGCTTACTGAAGGAATGGAATACTCACCAGGCTGGCAATTAGCCCTTAACTTTCAACAGCAACAGGCTCTTTGCTAATTAAATTTACAGGTGTGCTCATGGTGGGAAAGAGGCTTATTGTTACAAGCTCCAGAGAGATTCAGCACTAGCTACTTCTACGAAGAGCAAACAGGAGGCCTGAATCATGAGACACATCAAACATTTTGATACTGATGCTCACAACTTAAGTCTGTCAGGTTTTGTCCAAACAAATCTGAAAGCAGCTACTTAAAGTTTAGGCCACACTGCTTATTTACAAATAGAAACATTCTCAAAATAGCTTTTAGTCACCTTTTTCAAATTAAGAAGTATTTTACAGCCTGACAGGTTGTTTTACAACAGATGATTGTAAACTATTGCAAAAGCAATTAAAACTGCTTTACATGGCAGGCTTTTCATTACATTACTCTCAATTTAAATTAATACTCAGAAATAATATACTTATATTGAGTATCAGCTGCCTGTCATACAATGGGCAAGGAGGAGACACTCCTGAGATAGAGCATTTACATATTTTTCCAAAATCAAACTTTTCTTTCTCACACTTCCCAAACTTTAGAATGATGGACCTCCCAAAAGAAGAAAAGTACAGGCCAAAATTAAGAAAAAGGGGAAAAAATAATCCTTGAGCTACAACTTTACAATGCAGAATCAACAATTTATCAAAATATACTATAATTCAATATACTGAAAATTCTGTTCTTCAAATGGAAGCATATTGAAAAACTACTTTCAAATATTTCATAAAATAAGGCAATGATATGGATCAAGCACTTTTAATAAGCGATTTAACACTGCACGGAAATGTCACAAAATAAGATATGGTCCATGAACAACAAAAAAATTAGGATAAATCTATTCAAGATACTTTATTAGACAAATTCTCTTTATCGTGACATTATTTTCCTAACTCAAATCAAAGATTATTTCTGTATTCCTAGAAGAAAACCAAATGGAACATACCTAATCTACACAATTATTTTTTTTTTAATATACATAATATAGGATTTTCATTTAAGGTAAGTTAAATGTATTTCTTTATATAGATGCAATTTCCAAAATTACAATTCATTAAAACCCAACAAGCTTCTGCTTTTGCTACAGAGAGGTCCTAAGTTTATTCAATCCATTTAGTCTCTACAAAAAATGTTTTGCAACTCAGTGAGCACTGAGAGGACACTAAGTGCGTGAAAATGTGTGAAATACTAAATTAAATATCCACATATGGGTTCTATCTTAAATTACACTCAGAAATTAAACCAGGTGTTACTTAGAAATGTTCAAACCTACCCCACAGCATGCTAAAAGTGCCTCCTAATGAAATATTCCTAACTACATTTGATGAACACTTTCAAAGCAGTGTGTCTGTTTTAACTTAGCTGGACTTCACAGGGATGAAGGCCGAGCAAGAAAACACCTAACTCTTGAACTTTGAACTGAAAAGATATTTCTTTAAAGAAGAAGCCTGGAGAATTGTTTTCAAAGTCTGTTCATATTCCAAATGAATGCATATGTGGTCTGGAGGCTCTGCTAAAAGGAAGCACTTTAGGTATTATTAAATTCAGATGGTATACACTTTTGTGAAGGTATAAATAGCAGAGCTTAAACAAAGCTCTTCACCTCTTTTTAATACTCAGCTTCATGTCTGTGTATTTTAAAAGCTCATTCTTAATCCATAAGCTTTGTTTTCTTCAACAGTGGAGAAATGTTGGTTGACATGCAACAAGTATGGCACTCTGTAAATAAACATGAGCAGGGCACAGCCTTCATAGTCACTGTGCAAGCCATCATTTATACATCTGGGATATGGAATATCTGATACAGTGATGAATCTGGCAGCAGGAAGTCCATCTCTCATAATGAATCTCTCTCTGAAAACGTTTAGCTTTAATGGCAACCAGCAACAAAACCAGACAAAGCCAATCCTAATAAGCCCAGAAGGTGCAGGGGGATCGTCTGTGCTTTACTTAGAAGCAGAAAGCAGTAACTGTCCAAGAAGTCTTCAAAGGTATTGTGTACAATACAATACAAGTCAATAATTTTCTGAAATATGTCAAGTTTCATAAAATTCAATCCAGCAGCTAGGGTTTTACCAGGTCACAAATGCTATAACTTGGGCCTCAAGCCTGAGGCAAATACACTACAAGAAAGGATATGCATGCCTGCTGATTTACATAGATGCACAAATTATGGCATTAATGAGTGAAATGCATTAAATAGATTTCTTCTGTTTTGATGCACAAGAAATGGTGAGGCATAACAGAATCTTCAGAACAGTATTTTGTTAACAAATTTCTACAAAATACATTTCGCATCAGACAAATTCTATACTCTTAAAACCTCTTAGGCCTGGTTTGAATCAATTCAGTTTCGTTTTTGTCTACCACAACACTGCACTCCTTTTTTCTAATGTGTATTCCTATACAAGCTTTACCTTCTTGGTGCAAACTCCCTGTGATTCAAGTTCCACTCCTGATACCTATTTCCTGTGATAGCTGATGCTAATCTTTCCTTTCACCCTCCAGTGGCGTGTCTCTTCTAGATCCAGCCTCACCAAAGCCCTTGTTTCTTTACCTTACCTTTAGTTTTCCATTCATTCAAATAAGACAAGTTTTCTAACACACAGCCAAGCATCAAGAAGGAACACAAAGATACTACTAAACACAAGGACACAGTCTTATTTGCCCAGAGCAGGAAAAAAACAGACTCCATAAGAAAAATTCTTCACTGCAGGTCAGGGGAGAACTTACCAAGACCTGCCATTGTTGAAAAAGCTGCATGAAATGTACTTTTAAAGAATGTCACTTAATCCAGAGTCACCAATGAACAAAGATAAATCACTCTTTTGCAAAAGGTTCAGTAGTTCAAGGTAGTGAAGACTTCTACAGAGATGGTGGAGTATAATCTCTAACAGGTAGGCTACATTCCTGCCTTTTCTAAAATGTGAGTGTGTTTACGATTTTCAGAGACAAGGTTACAAGAACCTATGCATTTGAACGCTAGCAAAATTACAATTTTTAGAAGTTGTCTCAATGGCTCTATTTAGAGCTTCTGTGTCAAAGTTATATACAAAGACTAAACTGAACACCCGCCACGGAAAGCAGTGGAAGAAATAAAAGGAGTAGGAAGCACCAGCTGACCTTAACAGACAATATTATTGGTCTTGCTGATAACCTTCTCTTCTCTTCCTCTCTCTTTTATATAACTGCACACTAAATCTGAGTTGGAACCCAAAATAAAATATACAAAAGAATAACACACAGATATTAAACTAAGAAAAATTCCCAGAGTGGGTTGTGTTGATTCGTGAATTAGCAGAAGATGAAGCTGCGTGCCTACTAGCCAGTCACATATGGGTAGAGGGAATGTTGCAGCATCCTGTACAGCTGTGCAATACTTCATCCACACACCTTAATTTCAGCTGACAGTGTCATAATTGTAACTTACAGTACAGCAGCATTACCATTGCTGGAAGTGGCCTGTACAGAAATCAGTTGGAATGTCTCTTCTAAAACAAAATTTTTCAGATTCCAGAACAAATTATTTTTTCCACACTTCTCTGTACCATCACAAGCTTTTTTTTTTTTTTCTTTTTTTTTTCCTTTCAAATCAGCTCACAGCTGTTACATGTGGAGAAACAAGTGTCCACAACAGGGTCAAAAGTAGCTGCAGTCAATACCACAGTAGCAGTGCCATTGAGTGCCAAGCCAGAAGCAATACTTACTAGTTATTTCCTTAACCTGTTTTCCCTCCAGACCCAAGTAATATATAACTTTGACCACCACTCACTTCAGATTCTGGTTTAGTGTAGCACAAGTATTACCATAGCGAATTAAAATGACCTGGTAACATCCCCTTATAAGTTGTGTTCCATAAGCAGCATATATAATTTATTTTGCAAAGGAAAGGTGAGGCACCTTTCATTCTGAAACTACACAAAACTCCATCTGAAAAAATTACTGCATAAGAATGAAGCTCATATTCACAATCATAAAACAGCCATACAAGAAGCAGCAGGAATTACTCCTTACCTTGATCCTGCTGACAGCTTCCTGAGCCTGCATCATCCTCACATTCTTGGATGGAGTCTTATCAGAAAGGAGTTGAGTTGAACCAAGGTAATTGGCAGCAAAAATGATTCCATCAATTAAGTCTTCAGGATCACAAGGTCCAGGAACTGTAATACAGGAAAGCCATCACTGAAGACGATCATGGTCAAACACAGCAAAAGCAGAACTGTGACAACTCGAGTCTGCACCTGATGGCTGCAAATCCTCCTCTGAAGTACTTCAGTTTAGCATGAAAAAAAGGCAACTAGTACTTTCAAAGGCACAAAACATCAAACAAATTGTATCAAAATCTCTGGTGGGTTGACCCTGCCCACCAAACCCCTTCTATCGCTCCCCTCCTCAGAAGGGCAGGGGAGAGAAAACATAATGAAAGTCTCATGGGGCAAGACAAGAACAGGTAGAGATCATTCATCAGTTACTGTCGTGGGTAAAACAGACTCCACTTGTGGAAACTTGTTTCATCTATTACTAACAAAAGTCAGAGTAGAATAATGAAAAATAAAAACAGATGCTACAACACCTTCCCCTATCCCTCCCTTCTTCCTGGACTCACTTTTACTTTCAATTTTCTTTATCTCCTGCACCCAGAAGTATAGAGGAATGGGGGCTGTGGTCAGTTCAGGTGCTGTCTCTGATGCTCCTTCTTCATCATGGGGAAGAGGCCTCACATCCTTCCTCTGCTCTAGAATGGGATACCTCCCACAGGAGACAATCCTTCAGAACAGACTGCTCTGGCGTGCTCCCTATGGTGTCACAAGTCCTGCCAACAAGCCTGCTCCAGGTGGGCTCCTCTCTCCACTGGGCCACATATTCTATGGGGAGCCTGCTCCAGCCTGGATTTCCACAGGGTCATAGCCTGCTTTTTTTGGGCATCCATATAATCTGGCATGGGGTCCTCCAGGGGTTGCTTGTGGGTATGTGTTCCACTGTGGAGCTCCATTGACTGGAGGAGCACAACTGCCTCACCATAGTCTTCACCATGGCCTGCATGGGAATCTCTGCT
Organism: Pyrgilauda ruficollis; assembly: GCF_017590135.1. NCBI lineage: Eukaryota > Metazoa > Chordata > Aves > Passeriformes > Passeridae > Pyrgilauda > Pyrgilauda ruficollis. The sequence goes on from NW_024511210.1 coordinate 67,461, forward strand.
CTGGCACCTGGAGCGCCTCCAGTTCTTCCTACTCCACTGACCTTGTCTTCAGAGATCCTTCTTTTACACATTCCCAGCCCTTTCTTCTCTGGCTACAGTTGCTGTGGTGCAGAGTCTTTTTCCCCTTCTTAAATACATTATCCCAGAGGTGCTACCACAGTCACTAATGGGTTCAGCCTTGGCAAGTGGTGGGTCTGTCTTAGAGCCAGCTGGTGCTGACTTAATCAGACAGGCAGGAAGCTTCCAGCAGCTTCTCACAGAGGACACCCTTGTAGCCACCCCACTACCAAAACCTTGCTTCACAAACCCAGTACAACATCTCTCCAGCAAAAGCTACAATTGTTAATCCAGCCTGTTTCTCACAATAGCTCATTCTTTTGTGAGCAGGGATCTGCTTGGAGCAAAATAATCTCTGATTTTTCACTGTGATAAAGGGACAGATACAGTTACTCAGCTTGCTTGCTCCTCAACCACCAAAAACAGCCTTGCAATTCTTAAACCAACAGTCACAAGCAGAAAGAGGAAAGGTGCAGTTTCATAGCAGCCATCAGCCTCTTTCTTGCTTATGCATTAACCACAGTTGGTGCAACAGGCAGAACAATCTCCCTGGAATGCTCTACACATACCACAATATTTTTATGCCACAGACCTTTAAAAATAGTAGTCTTAACAAGGATACTGTGGTAAAGTACTCAGTTAAATAAAAACGTTATTAAATAGACAGAGCATGGGCTCTCTTGATGGCAAAGCAACACTATTAGTCCACAGATCCTTAGAGATCCAACACCCATCAACTTCCGTGGAAAGTGACGGGGTGTGAAGTGCTCATAACCAAGCAATGCAAACCATGACAAAGCAGTACTTACGATTTGTAAGATTTTTGGCATTTGGCAGCTTTATCTAAAAAATTTATACATAAAAATGGTCAATTTTGACACCATGTTAAAACTGTCTTGATTCAAAAGTGAGGCTGGTTAACTTAAGAAACTTCCTTAGAAGTATGGGAAAACAATTGTTGTTCAAGACAAGTGGGAATATAAATCATATTAAACAATGCTCATGGTACATTCACATTTTATCACAAAACACCTGTATTTATGTTTGTCTTTCTTTTTTCCTCTAAAATCAAGGGCTACCTTGTACTCTAAGGTGATGGGGCTTTAAGTTCCAAATTACTAAGAATGCCAATTTTGTTCTAATGATTACATATAAGACTAACAACCTCTCAGAATGATCATGGGTAGCTTTGGCCTCAAGGAAAAGCAAGTCATTACTATGATTAAAATAAAAAAGAAAGAGCTGGAGGCAAGTATCACACTGAAACTATAAACAGAGAGAAGCATACATACAAATGTTGTGACCAGGCTTGTCTTATAATTTTTTTAAATTCAAAAATTTATGACAAGCAATTTTAAGATGCCAACTCCAGTGTGCAGTTTGCTCAGGCAGTACATATCTCAAAAATTCTCAAAATGAACAGTCACTTGCAAGCACATGAACTAAAGAAATTGAGTTATTTCCTTAGGGAAATTCATGCATCTGGAAGTACTACATATTCACACAGAAATCACACAGCATTTTAATGTTGCTATTTATTACTCTACATATCAAGGCCGTTTCACCACTTCCACCACTATACTAAAGAGGTGCAAAATCTTTTATAGTACAATCTCTTTTCTCGTTTTTATAGTAGAAGTCAAAATGGGGAAAAAAAAAAAAAAGTGGGCAAAGGTGTAAGACTCCAAGAAAGTGCATATTAAGCCCTTAAAAGGTATGTGCTCCAATAGCATCAGAGGTGAACACACAGGCAGCGTTTCTTTTTAGAATACCTCCTCCTTTTATTATCTGTGACAATAAAACTATTACCTCAATAAAAACATAGCATAGGGGCTGGCAAATTTTCCTGGGACTGCTGGTGCATAAAAATGGAACATTTGTAATTTTAAGGAATTTTGTGCTGGACCAAGCACCACGAAAATTTTAGTGTAAGATTTTTTTTTTCCCCCTAAGGCAGAGATAATTACTTTTAAAATATAGTTATATATTCCTATATATAGAATAAAATCCCTTGATAGACAGGACTATCAACAGGAGATGAATTTAAATTCTAAGAGAGATTCTTCATTGTTGCAAAATTCCAATGCTTAGCTATGAACTAACTGACATTCTGGCCAGAGACTCCAAAACAGGTAGCTTACACTCTGAAGACTAAAACAACAATTTGCAGTCTTAAGAAAATGATCACATTATCAATTAAACACAGTACACTGTAAAGCAATCCAAGGAGTGATGAGGAAGTCCAAATAAAGTATTAGATCAACTGTATTTCTAAAATTTCATCAAGCACATGGAACAACCACTGTCAATGGAAAAGAAAAAAAAAAAAAAAAAAAAAAAAAAAAAAAACCACCTTCTATTTCCTGCTGCTGTCATAACTGCACACAACTTGTGTTCCTCCTGCAGTATACACAGGGTGCAGACTCATACAAAAAGTAACAGCAGTCCATGTGGCAGGTAACTTGCTTTTTCACATTGTTCTGAAAAAATTCAGCACTACTGAAGCCTTAACTCTGACATGGGATGCAGTATTTAATTAAGAGGCAAGCAGCTGTTAAACAAAGCAGATTTTCACTGGCAGGCCTGCCCATAAATCCAGCTGAGATTAGACTGAGCCTGCCAATTGAAATCAATGCTGGACAGAGCACTATAGTCTTCTTGCTTAATCTGTTTTGCTTGTCCACACACATTCTTACGTGTTGTGCAAATACCATAAAGAAAGCAGTGTTTTAAGTGATACTGAGGACAAAAAAACAGCATAACTGATACAGAAACAATAAATGAAACACCAAAAAACTAAAAGCTCCATGTTTCCGAATTTCTAAAGGAGCACAGTAGGATTTAGCTCAGGTTCTAAATTACACACAATTTAATCTAAATCAGTACATCCCACCCTAGTGGCTTTTCTATTCAGCAAATAAAAGTAAAATTTTATACATTATAAATACAGGTGGGTTTTTTGATGTGAAAAAAACATTTAAAAACCGTAGAACTATCTTACCTTCAACATACGTTGGAAATGAAGCCAAGCTTCTTCTGGACTGTAATTAAGACAGAAAGGATTTCAAACAGAACATAGCATGCACAAATATGCATTAAAAATTTCTCTGTACCAAAAAACCCAAACTTAAATTAGCCATAGTTATTAGTAAAGATAGAACCACTTATTATTATTTACATTTATTATTTTCAAGCTCTAAGAACCTTCTAGAGTAAATTCAATGTATTCCATTTGTGTCTATTTAGTAGACCAAATATGGTAAGACCAGACTTCACTTACTTGTTGGTCTTCACTAGTGCATTAATTATCTACCAATAAGTACACTACATTTAATAATCAAGAAACATGGAGGAAAGTACATAATACTTCAAAGATACTGGATCTTCCAATGACAGATAAATGCACACAGGAATATAAAAACTGCACTTTACTGTTATAATTCATGACTGAAACCATCATTAACAAAATACAGTTATTCATTAGGAATGGTTTTAGATGTATCCCTCATATTAATAGTGCCTACAAAAAAGCTTCCTAGATTTTAACAGGTTAGAGAGAAGCCTCTGTTCTCTGGGATAACTGGATTCACCATGACCTCAGCACCAACTGTGCTTACACGATGGTGAGCACAAAAACACATTTGGTAGCACCAATTACATAAATAGTGAAGGAATAAATAGAATCTTGACTTGTGCATGTAAATACACACACTAAAGTAATACCATACATCCTACTGGTATTTTCTGTGAAAGACCATGAGACTAACCCTTCAGATATCTGACAACCACGACTTCCAGTGAGTGAGATTCACCAGTTTGTTTAATTAATAACATAAACCACATACAAAAATTTATCAAACAAAACTGGGTGTGGCACTATATAATTTCTAATGGATATACTGAAATACCTGCTGCCATCATAGGCAGGTAAGTGGATAGTTAATGAATCTATGACTGACTGTACTAGCAGTAACTCCTCCAATAACTGCCTATTATCATTCAATTAAAAGAAAATCTATACACATGATCAGAATAATGCATAAAACCTTCAATAATTTTAAGTATATTTCCAGATTATATACGTAGAAATATATGCCAAATTATTTTTATTTGCAACAGGTAACTTACCAAGGTCTGTGTACTGATGGAAAACTCAGGTAAAACTAGAAAGGTGACAGTTATGTAACAGGTTGACTGACTTAACCCCAAGGAGTCTTTTCCTTTGTAAGATATGGAAAATTGATATGACAAATAATATTTTTAAAAATTATGCATGTCTTACTATAAAATAAAATTTGTGAATTAAAAACAAAAGGCATGGGACACAGACAACTGAGCCTGTGCAAGCTTTAAGTTCTTTTCATTCCCTATGAAAATTACTAAACTGAGAATCCAAGAATCCTGTCCATCAGGTTCTGTACTAGCATAAATAAAGATGTCAATAATTAATGGTTTTCTGCTGCCACCGCATTTAAGCTGCTGTGAGGACACTGACACGCCTTTTCACATCTGTGGCTCTTTCACCCCTTCAGATGAATGCTTCCACTGGACTAGCTATCCATATAGACTCCAAGAACTGTTTGTAATAGTTGCTGATGTAGTACTAAAGGGGTCATTCAAACCCCTGATTTGTCCTCTAAGCCTGACAGGCTTAGAGGACAAACCCCCTACAAATGAGAGGCAGCTCACATATATAAATACTATACAAAGTATTTACTTCTTTTTGAGCAGTGAACAAAATCTTTGATACAGATTCAGCAACTGTTCAGCACCCTTAACTAGCAATTATTTTCAGGATAGAGTGGTGCTAACCACCATCCTGTATGTCTTTATTCTCACTCACAAATAATTTTTCTTGTTCATTGCCCAGGTAGAAAGGCATTCTACAAAAACCATTAGAAGAGTAAAGTAACAGGTAAAGTTACCAATAGGTGGAAACCTACACCTTTTAATTTTACATAGCCATGAATAATGAAATGTCAAGGTCATTAATATTTTATTACTTTCAATAATCTTGTTGCCATCTGCTATTATAAATTTATATTTAATAAAAATGTTTCTCTAAGACCTAAAAATCCAGAAACTATGAGGCTGTTTTATCACTTTTGTTCTTGCATTAAAAATACTAAAGTGGGAATTATTCCCCATCTGAGGGAAACTAATAACCCAATACATTCTACAGTGAAACCTGGTTTACCACCTCTGTAACTATATGTAAGCACATCTTAACAATTGAAATAAACATTGTTTTGTTTGTTTTCTTTCTTTGGAGAAGTTTACTGATACCTAAAAATAGCTAAAATATAAAATACATAGTGATAAAGTCTGTAGCGAAGAATACTTAAGGTTTTAACAAGCTAACATTAAAGCAGATGAAAAATTAAAGGCATGATCTATAGTTGAAAACTTCAGAATATGAAAAATTATGGGCTTCTTCAGTCTTTTGAAATTTTTCATTATTTTGTAAATGCAAATGCAGACTGGCACAATTACATGTTACAACCTTTTCTATCCCTTGATAATTTCAAAAGTAAAAAGGAACAAATGGATTATCTATGTTTCATTTTTAATCCACTTATAGTAGACCAGGTTTTTAATTTTGGAAGATAACTCATCCATTGCTATGAGTAACAATATGGCATTTTATTATGGTAGTTTCTAGACTGCTTTCAAGTTTATGAAAAAAACGCAAATAAGCCAAATTTTTTGCAGATTTTTCTGTTTACAGAACCTGCCACTTTATCCAAATCCAAATCTTTTTTTCAAATTAATTTCTTTTTACACTATGTGCAGTTCTATTGACACTTATTTTGTTTTGGTGGAAGTACTGCAGCCAGATGAGGGGAAAAACCCCAAACTATGTAGCTTTATTCTGAGAAGCTTGGAGTCAGGAACTGAATTCTGATTAAGAATCACTTGCAGGCCACAATGACAAAATATTAAGCAGCATAATTTATTACGTAATAATTTAATTTAAGCACTTTTTCATCTGGCTGACAAGTACTCTTTCTTAGTTGGGGGGGGGGAAAAGGAAAAAAAAACGCTTCTTTGTTTTGTCTCTGCTACAGAGGGGATGTTGGCTGTTTGGTAAATCAGTACCCTGCAGCCTGTTAAACAAATTTAGTGACAGCTGAACACCGAGTCAGAAATGCCACGACAAGAAGTCTTCAGTATGTTAGAAATTCAGTCAGACAGCAGGGCAAACATAAAGTAAAGAAGCATAAGGAAAGAAAAACAGAAGAAAAGGGATTGCACAAGTACAAGGGAGCAAGGAAAATCAAAAGGCATAAGCAGCATGAACCAGACTGTGGCCTTTAAAAAGGTTTTACTTCACCTCTTTATTAGTGGAAACCTCTGCTGTACTGCAGGCATCCTGGTGATGTTGTCTGCTTGATGATTCAGCACCGCGAGGTGAAGAGGAATCTGGAGATGGAGACTAGACATGGCAAGAAAATCAGAAGTTATTGTGAGCACCCGATATAGAAATTATTCTATGTTCATTTTCTACATCCTATGCTCTGACATTCTAAGAAAGAAAAGCTAAAGTCACTAAAGAGTAAGCTGTGATGGGAGACAAGTGAATTGACCTTAAGCAGCACACAGGGATTCAGCTAAAGTTTATTTAGTTGTCAAACTGGGAGAAATGAATAAAAGACTGAAACTTCTCCATAAGCACACAGGCCCCCAGGTATTATTAACCTGAAGTACTAAACTAATCTAATCTGAGCAGAGGAAGGTCACAGCAGTTGTCCATAAAGGTTATTCCACTATCTTAGAAAACAACTTTTATCAACTGTGCAGAACAATATTGATGTATTCAGATTTTATTAATATATTCAATGACAATTCAATACCAGTATAATCAAGGACTGCGATTCCTCAATCTAGGTACAGTAAAGACTTGGAAAATATTCAACATTTCATGCTGTCAGCTCAGTACACGCTCTTTAGATCAGATTTCCTCATTCTTCTCCTTTTTCCATAAACAATTCAGTGGAGAAACTGTCTATGTGATTGACCAACAAGTATCTTGTTAAAGGGGAAGAATGATCTCGGAAAGGATATTCTAATCACAGACAATTCCTAATGAATGCTGGTGATGAGAAAAAGCTGTAGCAAGGTATCTGAAGTACAGAGCAGGGGGTCCTGGTATGAGGGTGTGACACACCCTCATACCAGGACACTTAAGACACACTCAAGAACACAGAATGTGGAATTAATGAAGGTGACTGAAATGAAAGAGTACAAAGCTTTAACCCAGCAGGCATTTTTAGAGGCAGATTTTAAGGAGATACCTACAAAATATGTCTGCCCAAGCCAAAATGGAAATCCTCAAAAGGGAATTTTAGCATTTACCTACAGCTGGGTATTCAGCCCAATAGCCGTGGCATTCTACACTCTCCTTTAACATGGGAAGAATGCAGCTCTAGCTGAGCCAGCTCAACAGTTCATCACTGATGGCAAAACAAATCAAATGCTATTCTCATCTTTTCATAAACAGTATGACATAGCTTTTCTCTGAGCCAATGAGTCCTATCAGAAGAGGGATAAATTTCCAGTGGCCTGAGCTGGCAGCAGCTCCACCCTCATGCTCTGCATCTATTGCAGCTGAAAAATTCAGTTCCACGAAATAGTCTATAAAAACCCCACAAAACAAAACCAGGAAGAAAAACTAAAACCCCAAACATCTAAGTTCCTCTTAGCCTCCCTTAGATATGAAATGAAACAAGAAAACATAACTCCCTTCTCCACTTCCTTCTCTTCACAGACATTCCTCTATCTCAGCTAATAACTAAGTATTATAATTATGGTTAACTAATAAATGCTTCCAAAGAGCTAAGAAGCAATTCTTTACAGATATCTCCTGTGTTAAAGAGCAGTCCCTGCATCTCCCTGTACTTTGCATCACAACTGCAAGACAGAAGAAGATGCAGCTGTGAAACAATCTCCAGAAAGCTGGATGTGGTTGCACAATCAGAAGAATTACTTGCCATACAGAGCACGTGAGCAGGGGCTGTGGGAGAGATACAGGCTCCCTTGAGTTGCTGTGTAATTACCAGTCAACAGGGCAACTGCACAAATAGCAACTCCTATTTACATAAGGAAGAGTTTTCATGGTGCTCACATTTTTATTATTATGCAGTATTTATGTATTAGGAATAAATTTAAAAGGTGTATTATACTATCATTACAATAATGGCATCTAGACATTGTAGCATTCAGCTTTAAACAAGAAACAAATCAAGTTACACATGAGATGTGTACGTGCACACACACAAAAGCGCTCTTTACAATAGCTGAAAACTCTCATATTCACATACTGAAGGATAAAGATTAACGATTTTATTTAAACCAGACAATTAGCATTAAGAAATTGCATATCACTTCAAATGTACTAGCAATTACTCTAGTAGCACTATAAGTACTTTTACTCAGGTACTTTTATCTACGAAGTATCAAAACTAAGTTATTACATGCCTTTCTATATGCTCTGTTTGAATGTCTGCTCAAATAAGTGTTTTGGGTGAGAAAAACCCCTGAACAGCAACAACCAAACAAACAACTGCCCCCCGCCCAAAACCAAACCAAGAACCAGAACTACCAAACCCAAATATCAAACATCTTACAAAGTCTGCTGCATGACAGGACATGAGAGCTGTCCTTGAAAACATTTGTACAGGAAAGTCCAGTCTTTGAAGAATTAACACTCAGTTCTCTTTGACATCAAAATGCATTTTTGGAGGTACTGTATATAATGTACAAGGAAAGAATGCAGCCACAACAATAACAAGAAATAGTCTGATGGATCATAGTGGATAGATAATTTGCACAGCTGCTCTAAACAAAGTCTAAAATAAAGGCTTAGTGACTATTTCACTGCCATTTGTTATTAACAAAACAAGTTTTAGAAGCCTAACAAAGTTGTTGTCAGAACAAACACAGTAAAGTCACATGATGCACGCTCTTATTAGGCACAGAGGTCTATCAATGGAATTAAGATTTTTTTTTCTACATGAAGCAGTAAAAGACTGACAGCTATCCCTTTTTCCCTTGAATATCTACTTACATTTTTCTTATGATACTCAACCTGGTACATCCAAAAATTCTCCATCTCAATTTTGGCGTTTTTTGACTCTAACTAACATGCAACCCACTCCACCTGAGAAACCTTCCTTGCTCTTGTGCAGAGGGGTTTAGTAAAGGACCTTGTAAAAGGAGAGGATTGTGTTGCATCTAACCTATCCAAGTCAATCAGCTGTTTCCTATACAGTTCATGAAGAGACATGTAACTGACACTGAAACACTGAAACTCATAAAAGCTGTATTGTTTTATGTGCTTTTAGTAGCAGATCATTTGAAGAGAGTACAGCTTACGGGTCACGTAGGCTAGGACAGAAGGGACGAAATCATAGAATCATAGTCATAGAATCTTTTATATTGGAAGGGATCTTAAAGATCATCTAAATTTTACTGCCCCTGCCATGGATAGGGACCCTTTCCAATACACTGAGTTGCACAAAGCCCCATCCAGCCTGGCCTTGAACACTTCCAGGGATGTGGCACCTGGATAAACTGTGCCAGTGCCTCACCACCCCCATGCTAAGCAACTTTTCATGGCATCTAATCTAAACCTACTTTGTTGATTTGAAGTGGTTCCCCCCTGTCCTGTCACTACATGCCCTTGTAAGAAGTTTTTCACTGAACAACATCCCTAAGTGCTTACCTGCAGAGTTGCTCTCAATGAATTATTTATTTTTCCAGTTTGTGTTTGAAATTGCCCTAGCCCATGTGCAGGATGTTGCACTTGGCCTTGCTGAATTTCATGAGGCTCTCACAGGTCAGGGCCACCTCTCAAGCCTACCTATGTCCCTCTGGATGGCAACCCTTCCCTCCAGTGTGCTGACCACACCACTCAGCTTGGTGTTGGCAAACTTGCCAAGGGTGCACTCAATCCCACTGGTCCATGTTGCTCGCAAAGATGTTAACAGTACTGGTCATGTTCTGTTTTGAAAAAGGTAGTTTATTCAGAGGTTTTTTATATTACCATATGTGTGGACAAACCCACAAATGCTTCAGAAATTCAAGATTCACTTAAACAGCAGGACATTACTTATTTGACACTAATGTCTACCTACAGGTATATATGGCACAGGTATGGCAAAGTCTCCTTGTACATTATTAGCTCAGGAGACAATTGCATAAAGCAAGGGTTTAAATTTTATTTATTTTAGAGACAGTGCGCTGAAAAGAACCCATACACAGTATTAGAAAAGGTCAAAGCACTATGGAATCTTCAGGTCCAATGCGCAAGTATAGTCAGATGCATTCCATCACAAGAACTGCCTTTATCAGGACAACTATGGCAGTAAATCCCCCAGGTTTTAGGCCAACTATGTGATGGCAGTGTCCTCTGTCATTTGTACAGCTCAAATTCTGTTCACTAAAATACAGACTCAGACCATAGGTTTTAGTCGGCATAAATACCTATAAAGAATGAAGCTAAAAGCTAATGATTATTGGTTGTCTTTGTTGAAAATTTAAGTACAGGGCTAAAAATGGTAGGTTTCATAAAAATAGTACCAACTTAGCACTTTACACATACCTGCATACTGTGGCACAATCCATGCAATTCAATTTATAATTCTGACATACGGCTTCAACTGTGTACTGTAGTTCTGGTATAACTGCCTCTGCACATACCCCGTGCACTTACCTATCAGTTTGCTGGGTGGTCCAGGACCTGCCCCCTGTCAGTTTGTGCATACATGATGGGACAAGATGACCTGAGACAAGGTTACTGGCTGAACTGCTCCTTCAGAACAACACATCTGATTAACTGTTATAGCACCTCTCCATGGAAGAATTTCAGGCAGCCAAAAGAGATTCCCCCAAAAGGCTCCTCCTGTGCCCAAGTCAACTGATAAGCACCATTTATCAATTTAACTACCATCCTGGGTAGTTAGCATCTGAAGTGAGGGGCTCTGTCAACAGGCAGCTGTTGGGTTAGGCCCCTGACTGATCCAACAGCTGACCCATGCAGTTGCTGCCACAGAAATGACCAATTTGCTTATGGCTACGATACTTGCTGGTAGTCAACAGAAATTATTCCTGCCTATGCAGATAACATCACATACAGCAGTCTCATTACACATTCAACAAAGGAGGTGTTTTGTACATAGCTTAAGGTAAACAATAGCAATGGATCAGACATGCTGGAGCAATCACATAGGATCACAGACCAACTGTATCTAAGAACAAATGCAGTTTGGGAAGTCTTGGTTTGTGGAATTTCCTCTGATCCAGGTGATGACGTCCTGCAAAGACAGAGCCTCCTGTCACTTACCATCATCTGGACAATGAAAAGCAATCCCATTTCAGAGACCTGACTCAGTGCTGGCTGCTTCCTTGAGTATGGACTTCCTTAGCCATAGTTTCACTTCAACTTCCAGTGCAGTTTTATGTGTCAGTCTGAAAACAATCACTGTGGATTTCTCCTGCGTGTTCAGAAAATTTTAACTATAGCAAGTGCTGTTTTAGTTTTCAACACAGAAAAATCAAGTTATTTTAATCTTTCAATAATTTAAAAATATAATCAAACAAAACAATGTTCAAGGGGTTATGTATCCAGCGCCCACCATGTTTAAAACCAACTAACTCTGGGAGTTTACTGGCCAGTAAATCTGGGAGTGTTTGTCTCCAAACAGACTAATTGCTAAATTCAAGCCTTCTTCTGTGTGACTGATGAATAAAATGCTTTGTGTTTTAGTTTGCTTTGGTTCTTTAGTGATTTCTGGTTGGGGCATTTGGGGTTTTTGCCCTGCATAATCTTAAGTCTGGGTCTCTCATAAGTGATGGAAAGCTGACCTACAGTTTGTGTGCTCAACCAACAGTTTTAAAAGACCTACTCAGAAAAAAACTCAACAATATACTGTCAATAAAAATTCATCTTTATTTCAATTGTTTCCTTTCTCTTTTTTCTCCTCAGTTCATTTATTACTGAAGCCTGCTTAATTATTTAAAAGACTTCTCCATTGCCTTTTAATAATACATTACTCCTGCTGTGGAAGAAGTGAGGCAAATTCATCTCCATGAAAACACTGAGGTATCCAAATTGAGAAAATCCTGCAACTGAGAATGCAAGAGTTGAAATGAAATATACATAACCAAGAACAACAGAGAAGCAAAACAATGCAGCTCAGTTCTGTTCCACCTGATAGATTTGTCTCTAGTTCTGAATTTCTACTTCACAAATCTAAACCACCCATATACGTGATTTTACTTTGTGTTAGGGTTTACTCTAACATTCCACCACTTCAAATGTCTGCAAAGGAACAGAGATTATAAACACCAGTGACAGGACAACATGAACAAAACTTGGTTTTCAGATCTATAACCCCATGGATAACTGAACAGACCTCAGAAAAATGTCATGGTAATTGGTTCTCAAATGGATGATTTCTACTTCCAAATCATTATTTTCTTCTGGTTATGGCAGAGTTGAAGCATTCAGCCTGCTTCCACTCTATTTAATTCACAGCCCAAGAAATTCTATTTGACTTTTTGAGCCTTTAAGTGTTTTTCTCAGTATGTTTTTGTACATCCGCAACTAAGTAAGCCACTCTTCTCAAAGCTCTGTAACAAAGATACTTTTTTTTCCATACACTTTAAATACAAGAATATTTCATCACATTCTGAATTATCTACTACACAAAACTGTAATCCTTTCCACTTGAACATGTGGATGAACATTTATCCTCAAATCCAGATCCAAGCACTGCATGTCTTCTATTAAGACCTTTAAACATCACAATTTCTGTGCTTGCCTAGGCACATTGACAGCAGGTTTCCAATGGAGAATCTGACAAGAATGGTGGGCAAGAGCTACCTAAATGGAATATGGGCCTACCCTTCCAATGAGAAAACTATGTGCATCTAAAATGTATTTTCCTAAAGGGTCCCTTACTCCACTACTCTCAGGCACAGGTGTTACTACAAGGTTCATGCTTAACCTTTTTCATAGCTCCAGCTACTAACTTTATTCATTATGATGAAAAGGCTGAGAGAATTTGGATCGTTCAGTCTGGAAAAGAGAAGGCCTTGGGTGACCTAAATGCAGCCTTCCAGTGCCTGAAGAGCGCCTAAATGAAAGCCGGAAAGAGACTGCATGCAAGAGCATATAGTGTCAGGACAAGGGGAATGGCTTCAAACTGAAAGAGGGCAGGTAGAGATTAGATACTAGGAAGAAATTCTTTATTGTGAAAATGGTAAGGCACTGGAACAGACTGCCCACAGAAGATGTGGCTTCCTCATCCCTGGAGGTGTTAAAAGCCAGACTGGATGGGGCTGTGAACAACCTGGTCTAGTGGGAGGCTGGAACTAGATGATCTTCAAGGTCCCTTCCACAACAAACTATTTTATGATTTCATGATTTTATGAGTGAACAAAATCTCTCCATTTCACACTCAAAAACCACAGCCTTGTTTCACAAGAAGCAACAATGCAGTTCCACAGTCTTTTACATCAAGGATCAGTTTCCTGATGCCACATTTCTTGCAGCTGTGCAGCTCTAACTGCTATTGTATTTGAAAAAGAGATCTTCATGAAGCCCTATCCAAATGATGGTCTGCTTTGGTTTGAAAGGTTTCTGATAAACAGACTTTGGAAATATATGCCAATTGTACAGATCTCATTTGTGTGGCAAATGTTAAAAAATACTCTTACTGCCCTTATTCAAAAGACACTGAGAATTTTTCAGCTTTTATCAAATACACAAGTACAACACCTTCCCCACAAACTCACTGTCCAGACCACCTCAGATTCAAGTGAAAACATGCACCATTAAACCAGGGTGCACAAGGTACACAGCAGCTAATATTCTCCACTGTTAAATATTAAACAGGTACCTCTTTAAACTATTTATTTATTCACAGAAGTCTGCTACCTGCCTCCTACACCACAGGACTACCAGAGTTTATTACAGCAGAACTGTCCATGGGCAGTGAGCAATTTACTTTTCTCATACACCTTACCAAACACTTCTTTTGAGAAGAAATATCAAGGAATGACTGATAATCCTGGTAGATTCATCTGTGAATTAAACTGGAATCAGTCCTCACAGATACAGTATCTTTCAGATACTGTATCTTTCTTACTGTCAGAGTCATTGCATGTCTTTCCTAGCAGTCCCAAACTATACCTAGCTGCAGGCTAGCTAAATACCTCTAAATTATTAGCTTCTTAAAATAGTCTCTGGACACTTCTAAATGGCATCCTACCAAACATTCTGTTGTGAATGTACTACCCAAATGCTTAGCATTGCGGTGTAATAGTCACTTTCTTGGGAAAAAAGGCAAAGGAGACTTGCATTTAATGAGCCCCAACCACAAATCATTCTTCTTGCTTCACTGGTCTCCAGTGGACAGCTTCTAGCTAAATAAAAAGTAACTGCTGTTTGTGTCTAAAGAAGTCTTATGTACCACATGATTCATTATTAGAAGTATTTTCAGGTAAGTTCTATCTCTGAAAGAAAACTGTTTAACATAATTTGAGGGTAGTTTTCAAAGTAGACCTGCAAAATAACTGAAGGCAAAAAAAGCATCCAATTTGCATTATTTATCTGTAGCAATTTGATACTTCTGGGGCAAGAAAATGGTGTCTGCCTGAAGGTAAAAACACTCACATTTCCAGGTCAATACTACAAATCAGACTGAAAAACATCTCTGGTATATACTGGTTACACTGAAAAGCCCCCATCTGAGACTGTGCTTTTTTCTTGAGGGAGACAGAAGAACAATTTACAATTAGATGAATGGGCTCCAACTATATTTTTATTATATTGACCACTTATGGTCACTTAAGTCAACACAAGCTATTTTTGCCCAATTTACAGCTAAGCAATTCTAGGAATGCTGGATTAAAGAAAGCAAACAGTTTTTAAGTTGCCATCTAAATTAAAGAATCCAGTAAAGCAAATATATATCTCTTCTTCAGGAAAAAACAAAATTCCTACTCAGTCCCAAGTCCCTTCCACAACAAGTCTCCTCAATCTGCTACAGATCATCTAAATTATTTGTGTAATTTACTTCTTCCTTCCAAGAACACAGACTTATTGTACATCTCCAACCATCACTTCTCTCTTTGCTGAGCAATAATAACTGTGATTATAGATCACTGTTTTGATTTCAGCCAGCCCTGAAAATTTCAGTCAGGTTCTTATCTGACTTGGTACAAAAAATATTGAATGAGGAATCAAAATTTTGGTGCAATATGGGAACCTCTTTGTACTTCAATATCTAATGTATGCAGAGTCCAATAAAAACACTGTTTTGCTCACTGTATGAGCATACCAGGCTGAGTCATATCAGCACATCTCAGAAAAGTTCAATTCTGCAAGATGCACCTGGATTTTGGAGAGCAGGTGAAGCACCTTCAGAAGAACTTGATGCTCTCAGGATCCACAACCTAATGTCACCAAGACCATCATGGCACTCTGTTACAATCAGTTAGGAAGCAACAGGAAGTTCTTTGATCCTCCAAGCAGTAACAGCATTTTCAGACAATATGGTAAATAAAATGTGTAGAAAAGAGCAGTGTGATCTATTTGAAAATGGGGACAGAAATAATTTTAGTTTCATAAACTTCTAAAGTTAAATTAAAAATAATTCCACACAAAATAATCTGGGAAGATTTCTTTCCTCACATGACTGCAAATCAACTCTGTAACAGATATAACTTTAAAAATATTTGTAGAAATAACTTGTGCAGTATAGTTTTTGTTTGGGCTTTTTTCAAGGTTCAATTAGGCTTTCTATGAAGAATCAGGAAAAACCCCCTACAACACCTTCATCACTGTGTTTCTAACAGTTCTGCAGGAAAAAAAATATGGAAGCTGTATGTATCAATCAGCTTGCATGTTTTTACAGCATCCCAAACACCATGCTCCAAAAATCTCTTCCTATCTGTAGAATACTAGCCTTCCTCATTTTGAAGAGAGATAAACAAATCAGAAGCCTGTTATAGATATACCTGGCATGTGACCTTTTTTCACCATCTGAATTCCCTTTGCATTAACTGAAGTGTCTTGAATAGCTCCCATGTATTCCCAGAATGTTACAATAATTCAGTCTAAAATACCAAAATAACACACAAGAAGTTCTATTTCTGTTGTTCTTCAAAAAACCCCAAACAAAAAAAAACCCAAAAAACAACAAAAAGAAAACCTAAAAACAAACAAAAAGCCACACCCTCCCCCCCCCCAAAAACAATTGCTTTGATTTCAAAAATTTATTTGACCATAATTTGCAAAGTTATCAGTGCTGACTGTTGTTTCTATTAATTTTATTTTTATTATGAGCTTTGGGGAAAGAATTACAATGTAACAGGACCTGTTAAGTAACAAAGATATATTGAACTACATGTGTACAATAAAGTATCATAAGACTCAAAATAGAATTCCTTGTAAAATCTGGATTCATCATACAACTGGACAGTATAGACACAAGATAAAAACTAAACAGAAATCACGGAGGAATTGGAAGGAAATGTGTCTGGTCTTCAGCCCAGAAACCAAGCATCATTGCATATACAACTGCAAATATATTCTAAAAACTTGGGCAAGTCTGTCAAAATTGAAACAATAACATTTAGAATTTTAAACTTTTAGAAGACTCATCATCAGGCCCCACATGCAAAATATTCTAATACCTATTTCCCCCCACATGCAAAATATTCTAACAACCGCAATTTTACGACTGAAACCGCAAATAGATACTTTATTCTCACCTATTATTGGAAAAGGAAATTAAAAATAAAAAACCACAAAAAAACCCCAAAAAACCAACAAACCAAAAAAACCACAACAACCAAACCCAAACAAAAGGTCACAAAACCTATTCCACAGCAATATAGAGGAATGGAGCAATGTTTGCAGGTACTTGCCCTGGAAGTATAACATAGGAACATGTGAAACTATTTGGTCAATATATTAAGCCTACCAGCTCTTTTCATGTCAGGCATAAATTCAACCCACTTAACAGTTGCTTATGAGTTTATTTTATAAAATAATGCAGAAAACTCATAAAACTTGTAGCAAATATTAACTTAAAGACAGTTGGAACCACAACCTGGTAGACAACCCTGATCCAAGTTAAACCTCATGCCAAAAGTACACAATTTCAGAAATGCTAATGCTGAAATCTGAACAACTGCCTTCAATACTCAGGTTGCTTTAAATACCACTTTACAGTGATAATGTCATACACTGAGATTCGTAATACACTGAGTTCTAGAGACTTCGAGTTGACATGCAAGTTTTCTAGAATATGAATCTGAATTATGCTATCATCATAAAGAATATTACCAGATTTCTGACAGAACTGTTGGGACTGTTACATAACAGACCATGAAACTTAGAAACTTAAGAGTTAACAAAAGCATACAAAGATAAGACAGTAGAAAACTGTTTGGTTGCTACCCTAAAATATATTATGGCAGTAAAAAATATAACAGCGTTTGTTTCAGAAAAGACACATAAAGAACTTCATGTGACAAATTCTTATACATACCTGAGGCGTCAGCAGAGTTAAATAAAGAAAAATCTGGCTACTTGATAATGCATGTTTACTTCTCTTATGCTCTCTAGGGTACAAATTTAAAATAAAGCACTTTTTCAAGACCAGGACACATAACAAGAATGTAATGCAACCTCCCTCACTGCCATGCATGTCACAGTTAAAAGAATTAGACACATATAATCTGAGAGGTGAAAGCTTTGTGTACTCACATCCCCATCTAGTGGCCTCTGGTCATCAGAATCCCTGGATGGACTGATGTCCTGCCGCATCACCCAGATAGGCTCCTTAGGTTCATCAGGGGTATAAGGAGAACGGATGGTCCTTGTCTTCACTTCCTCAATAGCTTCTTTAATATCCTTGATGGCCAGTGAAATTGCATCTCTTTTCTCCTTGCTGTACCGCTGTACAGATTCTCCCGGGCCAGATGTAACTCGAGAACCAGATGTTAGCTGGCCATTACTTTCATGCCCACCGCTGACAAGAGCCTGGCTATGCTCCAAACTTTGCTCTGACTCTGGCATGTCTTCAGCTGCCTTATCTAAGCTCTGGGAGCTCATGCTCTGCTTCACCTCTGCTACAATCTGATCTATGTCCTCCTCTTGTTCGTAGCTATCCATTCTTGGGTAAGGTGCAAACTCCGCTTCCTTTTCAGGGCTGTCAGACTCTCCATCAGACCGTTCATCATAATGGTGAAGGCGGGCACCAAGTGCCTCCTTGCGGTAATTGTCAGCTTCCTCCCTCTCCCGCTCATATTGCTGGATGCCCTCCCTAACATCAAGATCTGGTGTGTCTCCTATTTCCTCATACACATGCTCCTGCAGCCCATAGTCAGCATAAGCCTCGGCATACTGTTCATCCTCTCCTCGGCGGAAGAGGCGATGTGTGTAGACATAACCTGAGTAGGCTGCATTCATGGCTTCCTCATGCTCAATGGAATGGAAATGTAAGTGATTGGGCAATGTTCGGTTATGAATGGCCTCGCCATGCTCAGCCTCGGCATTCTCTGTGTACTCCTCAGACTCAGGCCTGTACTGCACTGCATATGCACTCTCATCCTCATTTTCCTGCACTCTCTCAACATCATAACTATCCTCCACTGTGGCTATCACATCTCCTTCTGCAGTATCTGTGTGATTGTGGAAACCACTCTCAGTGCTGGCTGACCGAGCTAACATGCCTTCCTCCTCCTGCCCAGACAGGCCCACGTGGCTGCTGCTGGTGTGCCTTGGGTAGCGAACCGCATACCTCTGCTCCTCTTCCACCTCTGAGTGCTCCAGGTCAGCTTCCACTGACTCACTCACTGATCTGTTTGCTGGCTCTTCACTGATCTCCCCCTCAGGTGGTCCAACCAAATGGTTCATGGCAAGTTTTGGAGAGTAGGTCACTTATTCTGCTGACATTTTGTCTATCACAGCTGAAATTAAAAAAAAAAAAACACCAAAAAACTTTAACATTACCCCGAATAAAAAACTGGAGTTAATAAACAGATGCAATAAAATGCACCCTTCCTTCCCAGCAGACAAACATCTGACTCAGCTCTGCAGTCAGGTAATAGCACAACAGTATGATACCCCATGCAAATGATCTCCAACAGCAGCAACCAACAACAACACCCTTGGGGACTGCGCTTCCCCCTTGCACGGACAAATTCTTTATGGAAGTATCATTTCCAAATAACCCCTTGGAGATACCTGTATGCACTGCAGTGGCATTGCAATGATGCTGTCATATTAGAAAAGTTAATTTTTGCCAGGAACTGAACCATGGCAGAGATGACAGAAATATTTCACCTTAGTGAAATTATTATTGAAAGCACTTATTGAAAGTGCTCCAGCACTTTCCCCACAGATCACTAACTTGGAGGAAAAGAACGCTGCTGTAATGTAAAATAGCAGATTTAGTCCTGTAACAGGAGTCTGCAGTTGCTCAGATACATGAGAGTTATGCATTCAATACTTCTTCAGTATGACATCTTCAGGTGAACTAGTCACCCTATGCACTTTTAAAAAATCAGCAGAAATTAAAGTTCTACTGTAGCAGGCCCAGGGCCTGTAATGGCTCCTTGGAGGTCAGAAGCCTGAGCTAGGAAATGCCAAGTCATGATGACTGGGCCTTAGAAGCCCCTCTCTTCCGCCTTTCGGACCCCGCTTATCTCTCTGTAAGCCTATAGGTCACTTTCCCCTGACCCTTTATAATGGACAGTTTCCAAAACCCCTGAAGGGTATAAAAACCCCTAAATCTGCCTGGTTTGGCAGAAGAGCTGTCACTGAGACCCTTCATGGAAGACCCTAATAAAGAATCCTGCGGAATCGTCAAACAGCCTTCTCCTCTCTCTCCCTGCGTCTGCTGCTATGGCCACAAGCAAGCAAAAAGAGCTGATAATCACTAAAGAGCTGAAAATCACTTGAGCTTGCTTGGCTGCCTGCAGCTTGGAATGGCTTGGGAGATCGGACCTAGCCTGAGCCTCCACTGAGCTATCCTGGCCACGGCAGTCCACCGGGCACAGCCCGGCTGGAACCTGCCAAGATATTCTACTCTCAGGGCACAGTACATCTGCAGCACCTGTTTCTTCTTCCTAGAGAAGAATCAGGTGCTTTCTCTTCTTCTTTCTAGATACAACACAGTTGTCTTCCTGGAATCTACCTATAATCAGTTTAAGACGGCTTCCTTCCTAAACATAGTGAAGACATTTCTAATATCCGTAACCATGACTGCATTGAGACTAGTGGGGCATCTCAGCCTTGCTAATTGAGTGAAAAATCTCAAAAGGTCATATGGTTACTAGAGAAGTCTGCCAATAATAAAAAATACGCAGTGAACAGAAACAGGCCTATCTAGCTCATAAGGTTTTCTTTTTATAAAACACCTTCAGCTATTTGGAACCTTCTTCTATGTGTTTAAGATGCAGTGTCATAAAGAAGACCTGTCATGTCCTTTTAGCTACCTAAATCAAGCCACATATCCATAAATAAAATATAGCTCTAGCTTGTGACTTTCTGACAAGTACTAAAAGAAAAGGTACCTATTGGAAGACTGCTAACTTGAAGGATCTATAAAAGCATGTGTCAACAGCCAACTAAAAAAATTAATGTGAATGTGAAATAGAACTCGGATCAAGTCTAGTAAACTGAGGCAGGGAGGCTCAGGTGGCACTTTGCTGACTAAATGAGCTCTGTGCAGAAGAGCAGTAGGAATAACTTCCTGTGAGGAGAAAGCAACAGCAAATTCAGTTGCTCTCTATCAGAAAAGTTGACAGGCAGGCAAGCCAAGGTATGAGTCACACTAAACTTCCACAGGAAATCCAGAGGGTGCAGCTTCCAGCTCAGTGAACACTCCTTGCTTTTATTACATTTAATGTTTTAGCCCTTTAAACACAGGAGTCCTTAAAAAAAATTACAGTTGTAAAGCAATAGCTAATAAATCATATTAGATGGACCTATAAGGATGTTGTACACAAACTAATCCCTTTTCAAAATAACTATGCAAAAACCCAGTTTGTTTTTCTCAGCTAATGAAAGCGAGTTAATAAGGTTTCAGTGACAAGATAAAGTCTTTTCCATCTAAGACTTCCAATGCATTAGGAAAGAATGGGTAGAATACAGGTGTATATACTGGTGTGCACCAGAACTAAACACTCTTCCCCCCACAGACCATATGTTAAGAAAGCAAGAACAACAATATCAGACAGCCTTCCATTTTTAGCCCAGAAAACGGGTGAGGATGCCAAGGTTCAAGAGCCCTTTGAAAAGTCTTTCCCAAAGAGGATTAGAGCAGAGGAATACATTCAGCACAAATAGCTCGGTTTGTACCCCGCAGTGTGAGCTGTAGATTGAGCTCTGGGTGGCAGGAGTCCCAAGCAAGAGGCCAGAAGTGCCAACTCTTTGCAAAACACAGGACACAAAGATGCTGGTGCCGGCCAGATGGATGAACAAGATGGATACTGAGACACAGCCAGAGTCAAAGACTCGGGAGGGGAAGTGAGTCTTTGGCACACTTGGACTGTGAGGGGACAAGAGCCCGGGGCTTCCTTTCCCCAGGCTCCCTCCTCAGAGGCTCAGAGCTTGAGCTGTTTCTGTGTTATGGCACCATGAATAAATGCCTTTATGGAAAGAGACATCCAAGCCTCTGCTGTGGGAAACCTGGGGTCACCAGCCAGGAAACCCGGGCTGGCCTGTGAGAATGTGTATGAATCAGGTGGGGACCCGTCAGGTCACTGGAATGGCCACCATGAAGGGTGGTGGCCTCGGTCCCAGCTGTGACAGACCCTGGTGGTGGAAGCGTGATGTCAGAGTCTCATGAATGGCCAGGCTGGGAAGGCTCTTTAACATGACCTGCTTTCATTTAAGTAAATTATAAAATTTCCACTCTTCTCCACATGGAGAGAACTAAGCCAAAGTAGAGGGTTGATTTAAAAATCTACCTAAATTTCTTGCATTCAACTAGCCCCTGACTTGTGACTCAGTGTCATTGGTCACCCCCAGAACAAGGGTAGTGCTAGTGAAAACAAATCAAGTTACAGACAAACACAGGATCAACTTTCTTAAGTTTTATCACATGTATCCTGATACATCTTTAACTTAATTACGTTTTTAGAAAAGAAGGCAAAAAAATTGGCTACATGAAGATTACTCAAGTCAAATAAGGTATCAAATGTCACAGTTTTTATGACAATAAAAGTACTGATAATTGCTGAAAATAAGTTATCCTGTTTTAGAAGTCTTAGTACACGCTTGCAACATAATGAGTCTTGTGGACAGATGGCATCGCTGACATGTCTTAGAGAGATTACAAACCACACAAAATATGGCTAAAAAACACCTGGGAGACCCATCATTTTCCTTTGACAAAGTTATAGCTTAGAAAGTTCCATGTGTAAAATTTTTCTCGTTTAACAAATTCTTTCAGCTTGATTTCAACTACTGATATCCCAAAACTTTCAAGGTTGCATATTTTGAAGGTATGAGGAGGAAATGTTAAGCTTCACTAAAAGCTTTTTACTGAAAAAGACCCTTCTGTTTGCCTTCCTCCTATAAATTAAATTCCAGCTTTCAATTTTGAAAACAATAACTTATTGTTTATTTTGAAATCTTAAAATAAATCTTACTTGTTTCAAAGTAAGTTGACTTAGAAATCTGATCTGAATGAATGGCCTCAGGTCACCTCCGTCTCAGTAACTTTCAATGAAAAGTAAGCTTCTGAGTCAAGAACATTTATTTTACTGTTTAACAATCAGTCTTGAGAGAGTAATTTAATGAACACCCGTGAAGATTGGGTGCTAGAAGTTACTAAACCCCTGCTTATACATGACAGCTGGAAGACTACTAAACCCTGCTTATTATTTATTCTTAGCAGCTCTTTCCTCAAACAAATACAAGGCCTGCTTGATCTTTCCCATCAGACCTGCAAAAAGCTCATTATTTCCCGCAAGCAAACAAAAATCAATAATCTACATAAAATGCCATAGACAGAAGAGAATATAAGCAAGAGAGGTTATCCGACCTTGGAAATACAGACACAGCACCCATTTGAATGATATTACAGTCTCACATTAATTACCCAGAACAGCAGCTGTGCTCTGGTAATCAAACATGTTTGGGAAAGTGCTCTGTAAGCACTCTTAGCTTTGTACATAGGACTTGATGGATGAATCCACCTCCACAACAGAGAAATCAGAGGTTGATTACTACTGCAACTAACTCTCTGCTGAAGGTTAAACTATCTTCCTGTCTGTAAAGAAGAAAAAAAATAATGTATCCATATATTTCTTAAGCAACATGAAGTTCAAAGTTTAAGAATTTTTTTCTGCTACTTTAAAACACCATCAAAGGGCAGATTATCACCCTAGAGCAAGAACTCAACACACATGCCAAGTTCTACTCAGGAAAAGATATGCAGCAAGAAAATGTGAAAGCTTGAGTATTCAGATTCCAATTTGGTTTGCTATTTCTTACCCAAGTCCAGATGAATAATTGTTTGATTTCTTGTATATGCAGGCAGAAAGGAAACAATTATTATTATTATTATTATTATTATTAATAATAATAATATTATTAATATTATTTTAATGGTTTCTTCTATATGAGCATTATACACCATACTTCCATAATTTAACACTGACTTGAATAAAAGCTCAAACTCTTGATATGTCTGTACACTATAGTTAATGTTTCAAAACAAATCTGTGTGCCACATGGAACCTAGACTACACACACACACGTTTTTCTATCACATAAAGGATAACTCAGGAAGAGACCACAGGAGGTCTCCAGTCCAACCCTGCCCAAAGCACAGCCAGCTTTGAGCAAAGACCAGGCTTCTCAGGGCCTTATCCAGTTGGGGCTTGATAACCTGCAAGAATGGTGATGGCAACAGCTTGTCTGGGCTCCGATGCCAGCAATGGACCGTCCTTGTAGGAAACTTCCTTACAGTCAGTTTCATTTTCTCCTGCTTGAGCATGCCTCAGCTGCCTCTAACCCTCCCTCCCACACACACGATTACGAAGAGCCTGGCTGCATCTCCGCTATCCCATGGGCAGTTGACATGGAAGCCATCCCTCCTCTCAGCTGAAGCAGACCTGGTCCTGCAGCCTCTCCTGTGTTTCTTGTGGCTTCCCATCATTTCCCACCAGTACCACTCCTGTATCAGGGACTCAAAAGGCAGGCAGTACCCGGGTTCTGGTAGGCTCTGAGCAGAGGGGATGGTTCGTATCCTACCCTGGCTCTCAGGATCATGTCTGTCTCATACTGCCCCAGGTGCAGCTGACTCATATTTTACTGTCTGGGCCTTGTCCCAGATCTGCTACCTGTCCCCACCAGACCCAGCCTGTATTGTCATGAGGGGTATTTACATACACATGTATTGTGTTTTTTGTAATTAGTTATTTCATTTATAAGAAGCACAACTGTTTCTTCTTATTTGGCAGTTGAATGTGTGAGCAAAATAGTTTTGTCTTCCTTAAAATACTTCAGCCACATTCATCCATGTCTTCCATGAAAAATAGCTATTATTTTAACATACTTACACATAACTCCAAATGAAACTAGGAATACAGAGGCTTCTGACTGAATTTTCAAAGGCATCCCACCTCAAGTGGAAGTCTTCTTGGTACACTCTCTGAGGAATTTTATAAAGCACCTCTGTTTTTCCTGACTTCAGCAATACACCAATGTTTCACTTGTACAGATCTCAACAAGGCATAGGAACACAAGCTAGCTCTCAAAAAACCAACATAGTCTTTTAGCAAACAGATGACTTTAAGAAGCACCTTAATTTTGTTGTTTTGTTTTGTTTTGTTTTAAAAGCCCCTATGGTAGGAAATTTCTGAGACTCTGACAACATATGCAATGCCTGCTTTGAAGGAGTTCTCCTCCTATATTAGGTAACTTTTCTGAACTGCAACCTGCTTGGGAAACCTCACTGCTTCTGCTGCCATGTGCTAAGTAAGCTCATCCAAAACAGCTTTAAATAAAAAAGCTGTGAAACTTTTATTTCTTGTCAGTCAGCAAAAGCAGCACCTGGAAAGTGACATTAACATCCCACCACATGTACACACACACATACTGGTTCATAATGAGGCTGAAAAGCTGTGAACACTTACAGTAACTATAAAGCAGAAAAGCTACATGCACAATATTGCTCTGCACACAAGAACCCACAACTTTTGTTAACAGTAGACAGATCTAGAATTTATGAATTACCAGCACTTAGAGCACTCAAAACATTTCACACTTTTCATCCCTTCCAATTCGCATCTTATTCAAAGCTAAAATATACTCCTGAGCAAGAAACACTGTTCAGTAATCTTCAATGCAGACAGTCCAGATCTCATAAATATTTTAGGGCACTGGAGATGGGGAGCACTCTGATTAGAAAAGGAACAGATCCTTCTCACCACCTAACACTTAAATCCTGCCTGCACAAGAAACAGAGCCAATACACAGATGGCAGCCATCCATCTGCTGCCAGACAATATTAACAGATATTATGGCCCAAACAGACAAAATTAACTAAAAGCACTAGAGAAAAATCTTGAAAAGAAACCACAGGCAACCTCAGCAGTGAAGTGCAACAATTAACATACAAGACCAAAAATACTTTTAAAAATACATCACAAATCCCAGATCATAAGTGGTTGAGGGAATAAAATGGACTATTGTCACCAACAAAATTATTAAGCTTCCTAAGTAATAGTCCTATTAACAGCTAAACCAAGGAAATTTGGGATTCACTTTCACTCTGGTGTCATTTTCTGACACCTTACTGCTGAGTTTATTCCAGGGTATTAGGTCTTGCATCTTTAAATAGCAGACAGATAATCTAAAACTTATAATGTTGGAATAGTTACTCTGGTATTCAAATCATGGTTACAAATAAAATCAATTTTCAAATAAGACTGAAAAACTCAAAAGGCACATAAGCACTGTCAGAGCATCACAGCATTTAAAATCAATATTACAATATGAAACTAATGTTAATATCTGTTATAAGTACAACTATGAAAAGTGAATCTATACCAAATCTAAGTTCATGGCTGTTTGTAATTTACCATTCTTTCTCCCCTATGTAAAAGGGAAGAACTGTCTCAGAGAATACAGTATAAAATGCTGGATCCTCAGTGATGCATTCTGAATTCAAATTATCTTTACCCTAGTGATATTTTTATAGCAATGAACACGATCTTTTTCTCTCTGTTTGAACAAAGAGGGATTAGATCTAACCTAGGAAAAGCTAAAAAAGAAAAAAAATCAGCCCAGGAAGCCCAATACCCTTTCCATCCTCTTAAGAGTCATTAATAGTGGAATATAAACAAATGTAGACAACACTAAATTATATGATCCAGTGAACTGCAGGGCATGACTACCTTCAGGGTGAATAAGAAGGTCTCAAGCTTTACTGACAGAGTAAGAACATGTATGTCCAAAAAGTCCTTGGATTTTCCTCCTCTGGCTACACATAAAGACTTGATCAAACCTTTCAGCCTCACTCAGCTGCATTCTAGGCCAGTGTTGCACAGTCTAGATACAACTACCTTGAGACAGAGGATTCATTGAATTGTCCCTCAACTTTCCCTCCTCAAAACACCAATTTTTTTACAGGAAGCAAAGTTTTCAATTGACTTAAACTCCAGATTTTTTAATTATTTTATGCAATCAATTCACAGGTTGTGTCAGGTACTCAGAAACATTTGGATGATGTTGAGACCACTTCAAGGATTTGCTAGAATTTGATAGAAGGCTTTTCAGCAAATTCACAGCTTTAAGGAATACCAAGCTAAACAAAAGACAATGAAGTCCAGCTAGTTAAGTCTGTCAGCCCCATCAGCTTCTTCAGCTGAGTCACAGAACACTGTTTCAACTCATGGAAATGGTACAGAAATAGTGCTGAAAACCTAATAACTTCTGTCACTCACTCAGCAAATGCATTTGTTCTGAGACACTCATTATTAACTGAGAATTTCAAGCACTAAGGATATTTCCTCATGAAAAGCTATCATGGTTCAGACAGCATAGAATTAAAAGATGTGTCCTTTAATTCATGTTATTTCACAAGTTCCAAAGTAGCTATACCTGAATTAAACTCAAAAATTTGGATAGACAGGATACAGAACTTCCTTGCCTTTCCTGTACTTAAAAATGTACCACTGCCTGGCAACTGTAACACAATGTAACACAATGTGAGATGACACAATCCCCCAACTCCAACCCTCCACCTTATTTTTATACTAGGTAAAGGAAACACCTCAAAATAGACAGCTATTATTTAAACTTTTATTTTTATTATACTTGCACTTTACTATGTGTCTTTTTGACAATGACTTTTCCAAGTCTTCTCTGAGAAAGTAATTGTCAAAGACAATACGTAGGATGTGGAGGTATTATTCAGAGTGGGGAAGTATGAGCGAGTCAGAGAGATGAGATAGCTAAAATTCCCAGGTATTTGGTCATGAGCATGCAAGTTCACGCCAGTCAGAACAACTGAATTTGTGGATGCCATGGGACAGAGAGAGAGAAATGGCAAGTGTTTCTCACAGCGGCTGGTGAGAAATTTTAGGGAGCTGGAAAGATGTGATAACTTGTTAAGTATAAACAATCTGCAGATGGTGTTTTTCTACTTCATCTTTCTGTTCTTCTCAAGGACAGTGTGCGAGGAATATGTTTTTATTAGTTAGCCAAACAAACAGAGCCTATCGTATCACTCTATAAAAACCATGCAGGTCTCTTGAATAAAGCCCTCTTTGCCCTTTCCATGATATTGCCTCCCGCCTGTTCCTGTGTCATTCTCGGCGCAATACTGACACTGAAGTAACTTTTTATCTGTGATACAATAAGCTTTTAAAGGACCTGATATATATCGTGGTATTATTAAGAAGAAGCTTTTAAGTACTAGCTAGTCTGTCTCTTATTACTTATTTCTGAGTGACACCAAGACATCAGGTATCTGTTTCCATTCACAGAAATTAAGCAAGCAAGAGCATATAGGGGCTATGGGCTAACAAAAATTCGTGGAGGAACAGTGAAATCCCACCAAGAAAGGTATGTCACTTAAAGATTTGTAACTTCAGTTATGACTCTAACAAAACCAAAAAACCCCAAAACCAAACAAACACAAAACCCCCACTAAAAACCAAACAAACAAACAAACAAAAAAAAAAAACCAACCAAAAAAACAAAAACAACAACCAAAAAAAAACCACAAAAACACACACATCAGAAGAAAATCACAGCTAGACAGTCCAGCTCACATGTTTCCAAAGGCTCCAAAGAAAACTGATCTGCCACTTGTATTTTCTCACAGACTGGCAGCTGTGTTACAGTGCCCTACCATACCGATAGCCCCACAGCCATCTCCAAAACCATATGGGAAGATGTCATACAATTACTTCCAAGCATAGTCCTGAGGGAAGAGGTAAAAAACTCTCAAGCACATCTTCACTGTTACAACCTTTCTGAAATGCTGCGGCCACTTGATAGCATTAAAGCAGATGCACCACAAGGCACTGCACACCAGATTTTCATTAGCAGGAGCGGTCTGTGTAGCTAGACCAGCATCTGACTGCCCTCACCAGACCTGTCTGCTCCAGTCTCTCCAAACAAATTTTTTTCCTAGCTCGTAACATTAGCAATTCTGTGCCTTCTATGAGTTTGAAAGCAAGATACAACCTGTGCTACTCACCCAGAGCTGATGAGACAAGGGCTACTCATCCAAACATGGAGGACATCAGCATCATTAGTTTCTCTGAATTGAGGAAGATCTTGACT
Organism: Pyrgilauda ruficollis; assembly: GCF_017590135.1. NCBI lineage: Eukaryota > Metazoa > Chordata > Aves > Passeriformes > Passeridae > Pyrgilauda > Pyrgilauda ruficollis. The sequence goes on from NW_024511210.1 coordinate 96,349, forward strand.
GAGACCTACTTTTTCAGCACAAGCACATTCCTGTTACTGAAAATAGCTGCTCCAAGGCGACTACACATGAAATCTGTTCCCCAGACATAATTAAACCCTAATGAAGGCTGGCATTTCTCCACATCTGCAGCTTACAACAGAACTTGAGGAGTATTAACAATTGCCCTGTACACAGCTCAGGGTGCTCACATGCACAGCTTGCTCAGAAATTACAGTCTGAGCAGGGAAATGGAAGTGATGCCTGGTTGCAGCCACTGGGGTCCATCAGGTTAAGGAAAAAAAAAATCTGTTGATGCTAATCAAGCTAACTAGATCACACACACTACTACCAGATAGTGCAAATCAAAAGCAGATGCATTCTGTAAAAGGCACAATGTTTCCCATACAATTGCCAGTCTCTATCTGCTAAGGAAATAAAACTGACCAGAACACAGCTACACAGGAGAGTTTGGAAGAAAATAAAGAAAATTGAGGAGAGTCACCCAAGCACACTTTTCACATCTCTATGGAGTATTTACAGCTAGAACCTCCACACAGACCAGTCCCAGTCAGGATACACAGACAACAGAAAAAATTATATAGTGTAAGAGCATTTAAAGAGAGAGTCACAGACAAAACAGAATATAAATTAAAAATTTTCTAAACACACACAAGACGGCAGTTGCCTAGTTTTAATTGCCTGTTTTGTCTACCTTGGAAAGGGAAACAACACCCTAAAGTTATTTTTTCTTCTCTTTTTACATAGCAATACTTAGATTTTAGTAGAAGCGTGTATTCCATTTAAAATATTTTATTATGCATTCTTAACATTATAAAATCCTTTTATATTATTAACACACCCAGCCAGTGGAATTACAGTAGAGAAAAGTGGCAGCTAAAAAGGGTGATTCTAAGGTAAAATGTATTTAACATGAATAAAATTAAAGAAAGAACAGAACAATCCTGAAATGTTTCAATGCTGAAGTACTTAAAGTACTTAGCTATTCATTGGTTAGTATTTCTCTCCTTTTTGATTTCAGTTAGTCTGACTGTCAATGGCTCCTTTCACTTACTCTCAGAAGTTATTATTAAGGCAACGTGTTTCAAAGGCACCCATAACCCTTTCTCTACAGGAAACAGGAGCCCTAATTATTTTGCTTTGTTACATTTTATAAAGTGAAGATAAGGTATTTCTTAAATGTTCCATTAAACCTAGATAAGGGGGATTCTATAATTCCAGGGAATCATATATTTGAAATTATTCTGGGTTGGGTTTTTTTATTCCTTTTCAAGGAAGAACCATTCCTCCTAGAACAGGTCTTTCTTGTCTGAGATCCAAGCTTAACTGGTATTCTAGGCTCTACTTTTTGGTGATATTTAACTCAAAATCCATGCCCTGGTCTCTGTTATCCATCAGGCAAAGCATTGGTCTGACCTCTCTTCAAATACATGAGCTTTGCATATATGACATTATAAAAATGCACATGCTAACTTCCCTTTTCTTTGCTATACTACAGCATCCTTTCATTTTTAAATTCAAGACAAAAAGTACTGAGGAAGTGATATCTCTCATGCTTTAAAATGAAGGTAGGAAGACACTGAATTAATGCTAAAAATGGAACTGGATCATAAAAGCAATGAAAATAAAAAAGAACTACACATTTCTCATAGCTTTGCAGGTTGCTACAGGATATTTTAAGCTTACCACTTTACGACAGAATTCAGCACCGTATTTCCAATCAGTTAGACACGTGGCTACTGTCAGTATTAAGTTACATGAACTTCTCTGGACAAGTAAACTTTTAGGTCTATAGAAGATGTAAAACCCATGACGATCAGTAAATCCAAGCTCCTAAGAAGCACAAACCATTATGACCCCCTAAGTTCTTGCTTGCTTGAACTGCAGTATACACCATTTAGAAAGGCCTACAATTTTCAAAGTTTGCCAACCCAAAACATCCTTTCCACTATCCTACAGGGGACTTGCATTAAACTACCATGCTACAAGTATTAGACACTCACTTACTTATTAAAATATTAACACAACATCCTCTTCCTTACAGTCTTCTGAAAGTCTGCCATAAGGGTTACTAAACATTAAGAGTCCAAATGCTCTTCTGTCACACACTTCTAAACACATTAAAACAGCCATCTGAATAGAACAATTTTTATGTAAAAATACAGCTGGTCAGCTGTAGGAATTTTACACAACCAAGTTTCAAGCCTTTCAAAAGTTCAGGCCAATTTTCAAACTGCTGACAGTTACTTGTGCAGATCCTGAGCTCAAATACACATCACCCAAGCTACGGAACAAAAGGTGAGTCACTACAAGCTGAACATTTCAAAAATTTAATTAAAGCAATGATTAAAAAAATTAAAATAAGTCCTGGGAAAACAGCGATGGATCTTTCAGGCCTATAACCAGGGGTTTGGCTTTTCTGAAAGACTCTGAAGTTCTAACTCATGTCAGTTCTAGGGGAAAAAAGTCTGAAAAAAAACAGAAGCAGAGAGGAAGGTGAGGGAGCGTGGAAAAAAAATCTGCTGTTTGGAAAGGGAATAGATTGTCTTATAGACTTGTCAGAGACAGTTTCTCAGAGTAGGTCTAGCTATGTGTTTTAGCTTGGATCTGAAGTACACTTTTGAAGGCAATTTGTGGTGGTCCCCACAGATTGCACTTCAGTACACACTGTGGAGCAGACTTGGAAATCACCTAATAGATTTCTTCAAAACAACTATCAGAATTGGCAGAAGAGAGGTTTTGAGCTAAGAAATGCAGGTGAATAGCTGCAAAATAGATAAACCTAACAAAACAGCAAAATCCTAAAAGAAAAATAAATAATTGTAGTAACAGAAAAACCAATACATTATTCAAAAAACCCAAACATAGAGTATCCTTTTCCTCCCACAACGTTCAAATAAAACCCAACCCAAGTGAACCCAATCCAAACAAACAGAAAATAAACCAAAAACCCAAACCCAAGAAAAAACCCTAAAACACCAAAATAATTCTTTGTACTGTGTTATTTAATTCTGCATGGTTTGGGAATCTAAGTAACAATAATAGTTCAGCTAACCAAGCAAGTTGAGAAGCCACACAGATTTATTTTACAGCTTATACAAGCAACACCATGCTGACAAATACTTAGAGGGTTCATCCAGGAAACCTGAATACTACACTGGAAAGCAAATGAAAAAAATATCAACAAACAGAGATGTTCAAGGTGCAATGAAGAACAGCCAACAAGCTCAAAATTAATAACCCATACCTGCTGCAAAGAACTAAGCCACCAAAAAACATTTAAGGAAAATAAGCAAGAGAGAGTTGTTGGCACCCCACAACAGCAGGACAACAGAACCTGAGTGACTACAAAACAGAGCAGCCAAAGGCTGCTGAGCAGCAATGACATCTCCCTTGGCTCCCAGCCATGGCAAGTGCAGCCAAGTCCCATCCCCACACATTTCCCATGTCCCAGAGAGGCTGCCCTCTGTACCATCACAGTCCAGGTTTTCCTCACCTCAGCTTCATTTCTGTATAATAATGAAAATGGCACTGCGGCTCTCTTTGCACTGTTTTGCCCAGAGGAATCTGAATGCCGTAAAATAACAGACTTGAAGAAACACAGAAACAACCTGTTTGTGATCTCATCTGCACTCACCCCACAAAATAACTCTTTTGGTCATACACTGGGCAATTCCTCCTATACGTGTACACATATGCGGGAAGATGGGTCCCTTCTATGAGAGCTCAGCTGTCAGCAGGAAAGCAGAAGTCCATGTCCGGACAAGACTTGCAGCACCAGCTGGTGCTAAGGCTTTGCCAGCCACAGACATAAGCATTTGGATGACAGTATTGAAGGACCATCTGCAAGCACATTAGCTTCCCTAGATTTCCTACCAAGCTGGGGGGCTTGTTAGGTTTTTCCCAATAAATCACACTTCTTACCATTTTGGTCCCAAGGCCTGCATTTCTCCTGTCACCTCACTAAAAGATCCTGCGCAGAGTCACAGGCAGTTGCACTGGTCTCCTCTGCCAAATCCTGAAACCCTCAACTCTGCATCCCCTAAGCAAACCCAAGGCTACCCAGAGCCCTTCAGCTGCCCACTGCCACAACTGCTTGTAGGCTCTAAGCTTCACAGTACAAACACTTGCCAAATCCGAGTCATAATTTAAGAAGAAACTACCTCACTTTTCTCTCCTGAGCTGCAGTTGCTCTATCTCAGCTGTCAGGTCAAGATAGGGCGCAGTGCCTACTCCAGGAAAGAGGAGGTGGAAGAGTCAGAAATGAAGGAGTAATGTTGAGCATGGAAAAAGGTGAGGGGGCCCCCAGCAAGGAGAGTGGCTTTACCTTTCATCTTTGTTTCTCACCATGCAATTCTATTCTAATTGGCAGTACATAAATTTTCCCCAAATCAAATCTTTGCCCATGACAGCAACTGGAAATCCCCTTCTTTATGTCAATTTACAAGTCTTTCCATATCATTTTCTTCCCATTATCCTATTGAGGAGGAGGAGTGAGAGAGAGGCAGGGAGATGGCAGCCAGGCAAGGTCAATCTGCCACAAGCTCAATAAAATAAAAGAATAATTATGAAAACAGTACTGACATATATTCAACTATCTTTAATTTAATGCAGATAAGGGGAAAACTGACTTCACATGAGTAGATAGAAAGATTTACTCCAGGAAGGCTTGTGGCCATCTTTTTTCCCTTTGCCTCTTGGGCAGCACCATCCTAGGAGAGCGAGCTGGCGCCATTTCCCCTTCATCTCCCTGTGGTAGGTGCCATCTTGGAAGGGGTATTTCCACCATTTCGGGTTTTTATTTGTTCTGGAGGAGTTTGTGAGACTTAGCAATTCTGTATCTCATGATAATTGATTGTAATTTTTTTGCCTGTTGCAGTTTTACTTGTTAGTAAACTGCTATTTTTTAACTCTTATCAATCTACTTGTATTTCTCCTTATCTGTGGAAAGGGACTGGTTGAAATTAAGGGGAGGTAACTAACTTTGAAGTGTCCACCTCTTTAAATTGTCTTAAACCAAGACAGACACACATGTTGTTGGTCTTCTCAATCCTCCAACTGTCTTGGCACTGAAAAACCCATTTTTACAGACCACTCTCCAGCAATAAATCAAAAACCCTCTGAAATCACATTGCCAGGCTTATTATACCACAATAACATCAGCTATTTAAATCCTCAAAATTCTTATCTACACTCTTTTCTGTTTTACTTAGTGCTGTCTTAACTAAAATGTAAATGGAGAGCCCTTTGCTTAGACTTTTGTAGACTTTCAGTTCTAACGACAGCTTCTGTCACAAGACACTCAAACATTAAGAGTGACACCTTCCTACCGAATGTACAAATATGAAATAAGCAAAACCATTATGACTTCAATAAATAATATATTCAAAAATAGCACACACAAGCCACCAAAGACTCTTGTGGTTCTTTCAAGTTTGATGATCACAGCTATGGAGGATACTTTGCATTTTTTAAAATAAGGTTTCTCTGCATTTTTTTTTAATGCAGCAGAACACAAATACTATGATCTTTAGTACTCCCAAAATCTCTTACAGCTGCTCTACAGTACTTGTCACCTACAGCTGCCTTGGAGGACAAGGTATTACCTTAACAGAATTACAAAAAGAAGTCAAATTCTACCTTAATAGAAGTACAAAGAAATCCAAAGTTAAAATTAACTTTCAGAATTCAAAATCAAATCATTTTGAGCCCACATTTATTTTATCCTTTCCTTCTATGAGATTTGCAACGTTTCATATTAGTTAAGGAAACCGCTGAACTGTAATGCAGGCATTACATTGTCCTAAAAATAGACACTATAGAGAATATAATACTACTAATAATATAATATATAATAATTAAATTATTAATTATAGCAGATGTTATATTTTTATTATAAAATAATCCTTATATATTATCCATTTTATTTAATATACATTTATATAATTTAAAGAATATAATAATGTAACACTTACTACTTTTTACTGATTGAATTTTTAAAAAATAAACTGTATTACTGAGAATACATGGCTGCATCACTAATAATATTACAGATATTATTTCTGTCCCAAGAGGATAACACTGATATCCTAACTAACAACCTAGTCCAATGTTAACATACTGAGTATGGAGTAGAAGTTTCTTGACATCCTCTGGAGCTAGGCAGAGAATTCCACGTAAGTTCAAAATCTGAACTTTAGTTCTGCTTTTCTTGTCAGGAATATCACACTATAAAAAATGCTAAGCTGCTGTCTATAAAAATACCTTTTTTTGTTTTGTTTTTTTACAGACCAGTTTACAGTTTGAAACTGCCAACTAGCTTATTAAGCATTACTTTCATGTAAGTTGTTAGGTTATAACTGGGAGTGTCTTTTCTTTAACAGGACAAATAATCAGTGCTGCAACTTGCAAATAATTGATATATTCATGCAGCTGGAGCAAACTAACAATTTCCTTGACTAAAACACACAGATTGGTTCTTACTCCAACACGTGATATCTGGTACACTGAGGTTAAGTCAGTATGCTAAATTTTCAGAAATACTGTTACACAGGTTGCAGTTAGCTTCTCCTTCAAGTCTATTCCTAAACAGTTCAATAATTCTGCATTTCTTTAAATAACAAAAGGAAACTATTTTGTGACTGTGCATTAATTCAGAAAAAGGAAAATCAAGTAACAAAACCAACCAACCAAAGCACTTCCTAAAAGCTTCAGCTGGTAAAATATAGTTTCTAGTACCTCAGAGCAGCATGCCAGTAACTCTTACTCTAAAGAGCTCTTGCTCTGACAGACCCAGGCACAGGATTCTGTCTGCAAATGTATTATTACAGAAACGTGTCTCAAGTCTGCAACCCAAGCAGGTGAACAAAACAAACCCAAAAAGCCACAGCAACCACCCAATTAGATCTACATCTGTAAAAACCTTTTTGGCCCAATACTTGCATGCTGGTGATTTGCAGATTGCACATCATTTCTTAACAAATCAAACAGAAAAACTTCAGTAAGAACTGGATGATCTGTGAAGGAAATTTTAAGAAGTGAATGCAGAGTACACTGCCTTACAGTAGCTTAGGTCCTAGTAAGGACCCATGACAGCCCACAGTGAAAGTGTGGAAACCAGGGTATCCTGCTGCTCTGGACATGCTCCAGCACAGACACTGAGAACCCCATCATGAGGAATTGCATCTAGGTAGAGATCTAAAACAGAAAAACTCCCTGCAGTAACTGAAAAATGTAAACCAAATCCAAGCACTCTAAGATGGTAATGCATGAATTTTCAACTGCCAAGCCACCCACTCTGAAGCAATCCAGTTGATAATACTGCATAAGGTTTAGGTTGCTCACAGAACAACATAAATTATGAAATCCGAGTATGGATGTAGCAAAATTGGGACCAATGACAACAAGGCAATTATGAGGGGGCTGTTTTCTTCTAAAAAGTTTTGGCAGAGATAAGGAGGTACAAGATGAATGAAAGGCTCAACCCCAACTCAATAAAAAACAGAGACTAATGTAGCAAATAAATAATAAAATGCCAAATCAAGGGGAGAACAAGGAAGGTGGGTCTTCCACTGGTAACTGTGGATGCCTCTAGATGTTAGTCATGCTGACATGCGGATTCAAGTCCACAAGGAGGATGGAAAAAACCCTTCGGATGACATGCTGGACTCTTAATCAGGTTTTTTTGTCCCAATTCTCTGGGTTTTGGAAGTGGGAGGAGGAGAGCACCTGTGGATGCAAGAAATGGATTTACACCTCAATACACAGAAAACAGTAATTTCGCAGTCGTCATATATGTGATTCCTCAAACTCTGCACTCTGTATCATTACGGAATCGTAACCTGTATACTTGATTGCATAGATCATAGATTATTTTGCACAGACTACTTTGCTTCTCTACCATTTACTCTTTGAGTGTTCATTAATCAGTAAGTATCTTAATAGCTCACACCAGCTAAGTCTGAAGTCTGCATTCTAAAGAAGGGAGTGTCAAATCTTGGCAGCAACAGAACACTACTCACACAGCAACTTTTTCTGATGTTCTTCTACTACATATGAGTGAGGCTGTGTGAAAAAATGCAAGGGTCATAAAGCAGCAGCAGCACCCTCACTTTCCTCAGATTGCCCAATCCAACAGGATAAATTTTCCTCTAACAATGCAGTATTAAACCAAACAAACCTGATATGCAAGAAGTGCACTGCTCTCCTAGCAAGATAAATCAAAATCAGGTTGATTCATATTGCTATGGATTAAAAAACTATTAAGTAAAAAACACACTAACAAGTAAGGAGCAATGTAAGAATCAAATTTTCTCCATTAAGACTAATAAAGAAATAAGTAGCTGCAATGCTTAAGTGATTTCTATTATAAAGTTTGTGCCACTGCTTCAAGTTTGTAGTCTTCAAGTTTTGATTGTTTTCATGATGAGGCAGAAAGAGATTATTCAGGAACAGAGACAGCAGTCAGAAATTCTAGATTTCTCATTCTTTCCTTCCTGACAGTGGGCAAGTCACATAAAAATCTCTCCTTCAGTGCAAAGAGCACGACTCAGAAACTTACCAGGCTACTAGACTGATATGAAAATTAATCAGTGCTTATCTATAGTAAATTCTGAAAATGAAAAGGACAATTTGAATCAGCAAGGAATTCTAAAACAACACAGGACTGGCAACATGAAATACAGTGGGAAGAGGAAGAGACAGTTTTTTGAAATACAGTTTCTTTAAGCATAGGGAATAGTTACTCTCTATTTCCTTCATCTATTTTATTGCTGTAGCAGGGGGAAAGAAAACCCTTAAAACAAGGTCAGTCTTCTTAAAACACTGAATTTATAAATACAGAAACTACATCATCCTGAAACAAATCTCCTGCAGATAATAAGCTGGGAGAATTTCTGAGAAATGTGTATTTACTACATAAAAGCACACAACAGCAGTAATTAAATTAAACACACCTCTCAAGCATGTTAATTATATGTGATGTGAATTTTTCATTTCGAGTTAAATCAGGCATACTGCAGCAGACAGAGATTTAAATATATATAAATATAGATTATTTATATAACTATAAAATGTATTATTAAATACTCAACATCCTAAGGGAAATGCAGGAAGCTAGGAATATAATTAATTCATTGTCTTTAAATCAAACTGGGTAGCACTTGAAATACGGTATACTTTAAGATGTCACAAATGGGGGTAGTGAGTTGAGTTACTCTTTGTGATGCAAGACCATAATGTCCTCCAACTATTAAACAGCTGGTGGCCAAGCTGAGAAATGCACTTCTGTGTTTAAAATTTATGCTAAATTTTTCATAAAAAGTAAAGAAATTCTCAGTTTGTATGTTTAGGACTGCTTGGGCAGTTCTATTTGCTGCAGTCTTGCTGAAGCAAATAGGCATCAGGAAGAAGTCATGTTCCTTGTAAATGCTCCTACATATTACAGGAAGCACATTGAATGGCAGAGGTCAAGCCAGCAGTTTCACAGTACAGCTGTTCCACTCACTGCAGGGCAGATCCAGATTCTTTTGAGAAGGATCACAGACTGAAACACAGTCTGGTACCTTTAATCCATGTATGCTGTTTATCTAATCTTGGAACTACTTTGCAAGGAAAACTGGCAGGGGCTCAACAAGAACTCCAAGAGTGGCCACAGGCTTTCCCATCTGCTATAAAATATTTAATATCCCAGTTCTTTTTTCTTCAAAAAAATGCTTGCAAGTTTTACTTGAAAGCGGCAAATCCTTCTTCTGTTAGAATTCAAAATTGGCATTTTATGAAGTCCACTCAACTCATCAGAGTGGGATACCAATAGGAAAGGCTGAAAAACTTCCAAACATAAGTTTTGCATTAACAATGCCATCTTGAAAATCATTAAAAAAGACTACATAGTTTTTGATGTATAGGATTTTAAAAAACCCTGCCATCTCAGGAGACACTGGTCTCAAAACAATGGCTAAATTAAACTTTGTTGAACTTTACCAGGGATTACAATTATCTGCTCTAAGTAACTCATGTTCTTATTCCATAGGCAGTTGGAGAGGAAAGCTTCCAACAGAGTTTGCTCCTGAAAAAAAGGATCAGATCTTTCTCTCCAAACAGTAACTACAGAAATTAGTCCCACTTTCTCAACCAGCCATATAACCCCAAGGGATTGACCTTTGGTGGAACCATAACAGGCAGCATACCTGGTGGCATCCTGAAACACAGACTGCTATTTCATAATGCAAATTTCACAGTATGCAAACTTGCATACTGTCCCCAGAGATGGCACATGATCCAAGGTACAAACAACAGGCTGTCATATACACATCTGCTTTTTCAGTAGACAGCCCCAGATTGCACATGCAGATATGAAATGCACCTTACATTTCAACTATTAAGGATCAAAACCTGCTGCCACACTGGCAGGTAGCATAACCACACTGTACAGACAACCATGTTGTATGGAAAACTCCATTCATTTAATATTTCTCAAATGCAGCTGAGTGACAACATAACCTCGATCCACAAACCCGCCAGCAATATCAGCCATGCAAGCAGACCCTACAAGCCCATGCTACAAACAAGCAAATCTCCATGTTTATATGGAGGGATCTGCTCCTGTAGTCCTTCCTTTGATCCAAGAGTCCAACATGCCATGAACCTTACACTGCACGGCATCTAGCTCTACACAAGACAAATACAAAATCAGTGGCAAAAATGAGTTGGGGGTTTTTCAGCTAATTTTAAGTGCACCGTCACAACACACTTTTCACAGATGTCCTGTGGAGACTCAAAATGTACTTTTAATACAAGGGGTTTAGTCTGAAATACTTGCAGTGTGAAGCAGCTTAAATACACCACTGTGAAAAATGCTGTGAAAGTTTCTTGTTTCCTTCTCTTTGGCTCTCACATCAGAAATACACTGAGGACTATTTTTCTGAATGCAATGTTTTATCATTCTGTTTTATATTTTATGCACCAATTCAGCTTGAACACAAAACCCTGAAGGATTACAATTAAAATTTCAGATAAAGGTTACTAGGCAAGAGAAGTACAGAATTTGCAAAAGAATTAATAACACCTTTAAGGACCCATAAGGGCAGGATCATCGTAAAGATAAAACTCAGAGGAATGAAATACCTACCTGCGTAGATTTCACTATTTTGGCTTGTTTTCTGCATATTTTAAAATACCTCCAACGCCCTCTAGACTACTGCATCTTGGAATTTACTGCTTAAGAATTAGGTATCAGTTTTAAATTCTGTAAACACATCTTCATGGACATGGGCAGAGAATACACTCTGCTACATGTTAATGAAAGGGAAATAGCTACATATATTCAGCACTGAAGGCTCTATCAGTCTGTGTAGCCCAAGTCTTGAACAAGAATAATTCCTGATTACTTATTTTTAGCTCTCGCTTACTTTGTGCTATTTAACATGTTATTGTTTTGTTTTTGTACTCTAAAAGAAACTTAATTCCAATTTGAAACCTTTCATAAATTTAACTATACTTTTCCATCTGAAAGCCCTACAAACATTACACTGCACCAGGCAGTTTAGCAAGTCTGGATGGAAATTCAACAAACAGAAATGCTGAGACAGACTGATTACGTTAGCCATTTGTTTATTCTGAGACCCCCAGAATAAAGTACAAAAAGGCACAGTGCAAGAATCGGAGCAGAATGGATTTGTGTTTTATACTCATACCCAACATTTTGCAGTTCACTCTCCCTGCATAAGCAATTTCCATTTCTGCTCTCTCAGGCCCAGCAGGCTATTTGTGACATTGATCAAATTATATTGCTATTCTCAATTACTTAGATATAGGTCAGTATTTTGCACCAAACCAATCTCCTTCAAATTTCTTCACTTCCTCTGGGAGTTATGTTGGACATTATCCCTAATGTAGAATGACTCAGTAAGCAGAAAGAGAGAGCAGAGCTCATTTTAGAGACAAACACTCAAGAAAACTGAGCAACAATAACATCAGCCTGCAGAACTCATTACTGAAGGCGTGAGTTGTGGCTTTGACTTTATTAAATTGCAAACATCTACTCTCCTTTTACATTGCATGACAGAACTTGCATTCAAAGGGAAAAAAGTGAAGTGGCAGGAAAGAATCCATTATCAGAGCTCACAGTGTAAATGTGTTCTAATCCAGTTCATTCTCCATCATAAGTCAAAGATTCTCGGACTATCAACCACACAGGATGTATGTCAGGTGAAAATATTTAACATGCAGAGGCTTCAGAATCTGAGAGAGAGAGGATCAGCCGATCTGAGCTTTCTGGGATTTCACATCTACTTGAAAAGCAAGAAAGCCATACTCCTTCCACTCCCCTACATTATCTGTGTAGAGTGTGCTCAGATGTGTTACAGTTATTAACTAACGTGGGAGGCAGCTGGCATTCAATATAGAATTAATAAAAGTTAACATGTTTAAACCACCAGTAAACAAGCAGCCTTTATATTGTGTTTACAGCTCTCCCTTAAAACCACAAACTGTAAACAGACCCCCTTTACAGATACCTGCTGGGTGTGTCACAGCATTTCAGTTCAACATCTAAATTACATATTGGATGTCAGTGGTTACAACTTCGACAAAGCCATTGGTATTTTCTCAAATACTGGTATATGACAAAGCCAGTGGTATTTTCTACATGGTTTTTCTTTTATCTGCTACAGATTACATATGATATCTAATCAGCAAAAATGGAAAAATAATGGATGGAGTAAAGAACTATAAAGTCGGTCCTAAAAGTATATGAGTATTATGAAGGAGGCACTTTTTCTGTGAAGATTTGGGATTACCACTTCATCAATTAAAACAATTCTATTGCTCAGATAACGCAAAAGAAACTCAAATTCCTACATCTGGCTAGTCTTTGTCTTCTAAACCATCTTCTATTACTACTAAATAGTAGTAGTAATTAATTAATTAATTTTTTTACTACTACTATTAATTCTAACACCTGAAGAAATTCTGATCAGGCAAGAAATAGAACCATATAATCATATGCTGAATTAGAAGGGACTCATCAGAATCAGAGGGTCGAACTCCTGGCCCCGCACACCCCAAGGGGTCACACCATGTGCCTGGGACCATTGCCCAAAAGCTTCTGGAACTCTGTCAAGCTTGATGCTGTGACCACTTCCCTGGGGAGCCTGTTCCACCAGGGCACAGCAGAGCAGGACAGTCTCCTCCCTTGCCTGGCAGGTGATGCTGTGCTTGATGCCTCCCAGGGCACAGGTGCCCTCACAATCTATAATGGGTCCAGAGCTACATGAACATTGTCAGTCCAACACACACAACTGCTCTGGCAACTGCCAAGTTCAGTTTGTGCTCTTTTCACAGGAGAAAGTCAATATATTTTCCCATTATCTCATCAGCAGTTTCATTAAAAATGAATGGTTTTATTTACTTTTGTGGTCTCTTCTTCCAAACTGGTCTGGAACCAACCAGCAAGAATACTGCTTGGAGAACAAAAAAGGAAAATAGACACTTTAGGGGGGGCAGAAGGTGGATTGATTTTACCCCCCTACCTGCAAAACCAATCAAACTGCAGTTCTGTGACAGCATACCAAAAACTCAGCAATCATTGAGTCATGTCTTGAGAAGCCATCTGACACAACCATATCAATGTGCCTGTCCCTGAAGCATCAGTGATAAAGATTACATTTCTGATATGTGTATTTATCCATAGCTACTTAGTCAGATTTGAGTGTTTCAATATTCTTACTGCTGGAAGTTCTCCCAAGCTCTCATCTGACTCTTCACCATCTCAGTACAAGCTGGTTAGTTACACCCAGTCCTGCCAAACCAAGAACAGATTGCCTGCTGCCTGTTTCTTCACTGACGATACCTTCAGTGCTCTGTGCACACCATCCAGTCTTCAGTTTAAACCAGTTAATTGTGGGGATTCTTTCTTCACTCAGTCTGTCCTCTAGAGACTTCCACGACCCTCCTTCAAACTTTCACCAGCTCTCTCCAACACAGCATGGCAAATAGGATACACCACCTGAGCCCACACTGAACACTTTGCACCTCTCCTAAGGTTATATTCCTCTTCTCAGTACAGCACCTCCCTTCAGTAATAATACTTCACAGCCAACCCATCTCGCATTAGCTGCAATCTCCACAGAGGTTTTGGCAGACCTGCTACTTATCCAGCTGCTCCTTCCCAATTCCATGCACCTGGCTTTGGCACCTCCTGAGGGCACCTCCCATCCTCTCTGAAAACTCACTGTAGATGTTTTCTTTTCCTCCTACACCCTGGTGGATCCCCTTCAAGACTGCTGCCTCCCCACTCTAGTTTTCAAATCTTTGATGAAAATGTTGAGTACTAATGTCAAAATCCTGAAAACACCACCTTGATGCAGGCTTCCACCTCAATAATGAGATTCCTCTCTGTGGTTTGCGTACTATGTTTTACAGCTGAGATTACAATGAATCTCAAAGAAGTGCAACATGGAATCCACCCAGACTCTCCCCACTCAAACTAATAAAATGCCACTCAAACTAATAAATAATTAAATAAATTTAGACCAGGGGCTTATCAGGAAACCTTCTACAAAGTGAAGCAAAATATTAAATTTAAAATTAAAAAAGAATTATCACCAAAAAAAAAGTTGACCCAAGTCATACTAAGAGGATACCTTTGTAGCTCACCTTTATTAGAGGAAAAAAATTAAAAACAAAAACAAACAGTCATCAAAATAAATCACAGCCTTTGAACAATTCTCCCTCAGGAAGTGAAATTAAAATGTAGACGTCAACAGCATAACAAAATCATATATTCATAAAATAAAGCACTATCTTTAAAATTCTTTAAAAAATGAAACTAGAGTAACTCACTACAATTAGATTCATTCTATCATCTTTAACCTGCTTTTAATGGAAATCTCTAGATTCAGTTGTGACAAAGAATCTGTCAATCATCTATCAGTTCAGACAATAACATCCAAGACAGAAAACTAAATACAAAGCGGAAACAAAAATGCCAACCCTTTCCACTAAGATGTGCTAATACATTAATTTTGATGGCCTGAATTCTACTTTATCGCAGGGAAAAGGTTATACATGAAAATCTACTGTCTTGAAAATTTATTTCTAATGGATGAGTTTTCCTCTCTATAACCCATTATTTTCAATTATTTGCCACTACAGCAGCAGTTGCACAATACTGACAGTGATAGCAAGGATTCAAAATTAATATAAATATTTAGTGAAAAATGTCAAAAAAACAGTTCAAAAAAGAAAAGGTCTGATAATCACAAAGTTCTGCATTTCTTCTGAAGTAACTGAAACTACTCTCTTGAGGAGCTCATTCACTTGTAAAAACATTGCTGGTGCAAATAAAAATACTACTATTAGCTGCATGACCTTTTTATGAAAGATGACTGCAACTGCAAAATGACAAGGGCTGAAACAAAAAACAGTCCTCTAAGGATTCTAATAATCTCCTTCAGTAATATTTTATTCAATTAATCATAACTTAAGTCTCAGACAGAAAGAAAAAAAGAAGTAAAAAAGCAAAATTAAGTAATCATGGTCTGACATTTAGCTTATGGATAATTATAAATAAATAGTTTTTAACATCAAAACATTTAAATTCTGTTTTTTAGAAACATAATTGAAATTCTGTGCTCCATATAGCACCAAGTCTTTAAAGACCTATAGAGAATGCAAATACTAAATCACCAAAGCCATAAGCAAGAATGAGCTTATAAAGCACAAACAATAAAATTATTATCTGTTCATAAGCAGTTTTGTGGAAAGCCAATTATATATAGTGAAGTATACATAATGTTTTTATTCAAGTTGACACCACTGAAACAAAAATGCTGGCACAATTAAATCTTCATTAAAGATTTAGAAATTCTGTCCCTGATTTTCGCTTACTGTTCATCACAAAGAAAACAAAGAGCCACTCAAGCTTGTAAGATTACAACCTATAAATAACATTACACTGGAAAAAAACACCCTATGATTAGAGAGGTTGGAAGGTAGGCTGCTTTGCTAATCCACAAACAATAGTTTTAAGTGATTAAACATTTGTTTATTTCTCACACTCAACTTTTTTAGCCACTAGCCAACTTTTCATATATTTTATAAGGGTCTCAAAGATAATGGAATTTCTTAAAGCTTCAGAAGCAATGCCAGCAGGTGAAGGGTGAGGTCCAGCAGCACCTGGCAAGCCAACCCACACATGGCATGACCAGGCCCACAGCTCAGCAGGTCTTTGGCATGACCTTATCCTCACCCTCTCCTTCATGACCAACTTCCGGGCTATCTAAGGAGATGTCTAGTAAGGATACGGGGAGTGGACAAGAAAGCAACAGACCAGTATAAGAACAGCAGAATTGTGAAATCCTTATGAATCTTACAAAAATCAGGCTCCTTGTGTCTTGGTGTAATTTCTTAGGAGTGTTCTGCAAAGCATCAGAGGAATCACCCATGGCTGCATTTAGTGTATCACAGATCCTCAATGCCAGCCTCCCTCCATTTCACCAGTCCTGGCTTTGGATCAGACAAATCTCCCAGATCCTCTCATCAAAGTTCTTCCCCATAGCAGCACTTTTCTGTCTATACCGTGCTAGCTACTCTTGCATCATGTTTCATAACTTCATTTTCACTCATCTCCAAACATAAATTAACTGTATTGTGAAAGTGAGTAGCCCAGACAGCCTACTGCTTTGAATTATTTAAGATACGGAAAAAGCTTTAGATTTTGAAACACCTGGGGCTGACACAGTTCTATACCAGTGTGGCATGGATCAGAAGGTGTCCCACCTTATCTTGCCAAGTGGTGATGCCAGGGCAAAGGAGGAAGCAGGCAACATGGTTGCAGGTCATACATGGGAAGATATTTGGTTTGCCTGTTGAAACATTTTCAACTGCAGGTCCATTTTATAAGATTCTATACAAATTTCCAAATATCATACTACCCAAAATTTCAGCTCACTCTCTGTGTACAGAGTCCATCTACTTAGTAATCACTTTTTACATTAATGATCTTCCTGTTTGGCTTTACTCCAGAAGTGATTTCTTCTAAATTTTGCAGCCTGCCTATTGAAACTTTCTGAGTTCTGACAAGACCATGAAGTAGGGGCAAGCTATGACAGAAAGCAAAAGATAAAGCGTAGGTGGAACTGTTCAAGAGCACAACTCAAGTACAGAAATGCATCAGTGTCACTTCACTGAAAAACCATTTTCCTATTCACCTATTACCTCCCAGAAGAAGCTAAAAAGATAGCCAGAAAATAAGGCTAAATAGTGCCTCTTTCATCCCAAAAGAACAGGATTTCATTGCTGGTTTTTTTATTACCCTATACATTCTGTCCCAGTGGACAAACCCCTGATGAATTCTGCACAAGGTAGTGTGGTGTCATGATTCTTATTAATGCCAAAAACACTGACTAAATGTGTAGTGTAGAAACTTAGAAGTAAACAAACAAAGTAGTAATTAAAAGCTTTTGAAGGTTTCTGCATAATCTAAAAAATACAGCCATATTGTTAAAGACAGACAATTCAAAACACCTCAGTCATTTACATGGAAACTATTACATGACCATTGTTTCAGGAAATTTTTTCAATCTACCTACGTTCCCACAAATATGATCTGGATAAGAAGGAATTTTTTTTAAATTCCCTCAAGCTTCATAAGCCTAAAGCAAGCCTAAGTTCTCCACATTAGAGGAGAACAACTTTTAACTTCTCACAGTAAAAAAACACCTTATTAACAGAAAAATTGCCTTGAAACAGCTGCCCAGAGTCCACATTCATGAGCTTCTGTAGTTTTGGAGGGGTTCTGTTTGTGGTGGGTTTTGTTTGGTTGGCTCAACAAAAATTTGAAAAAAAATCATACGTCAACCAAGCCATTCTTTTAAGACAATGCACACATAAGAAGAGTATGGTCTACATGCAGCTTACAAGGGGGAGGAAGAAAGTTATTTACACAGATTTCATTTTTGAGAGCAACATAAAAACAACAGCAACAAAACAAACAGGAAAAACAAAAGAAACAACCCCAAAGAGCAGAAATGTGGAACTTGTATGGCAAAATTTCTTTCAAATAGAATATGAGCATGTTCTCCTGAGAATATGAGCATGTTCTCCATGCCCCTGTGCACCTCAGCTCAGTTTCCAAGAATGCCTTTGACAGTATAAGTAAAAAGCATATGGATTACACAGCAAGGAGGGACCTCCAGTTTATTCTAAATAAAATTAAATCCACAAAATTGAATACAGTTTTGTGCTAATGGCAGGATTAGGGCAAAGCCACAGAGATTTAAATCAGATGCCTCTGAATTGTTTTCTCCTCCTTAAAAACACTGCTTCTTCTAGATTCCTGGAGCAGGCAAAAATCACTATTTGGGACTTGGCTAGTTCTGCTAGAAGCAGATCAGTGAGACCTGCTAAGTCAAAAAAATCTTGAAGACTCTTAGACATTTCTATTTCCTACTTTTTCAAATATCTGAAGATTTGCAATTCTTGGATCCCCAGGAAAAAAATCTCATTTAGGTAAGATATAGCTAAGCTCAGAAAATATGCTGTTGATAATACCTTTCACTCCCACTAATTTCCACCTCAGAGATTTTGTATGTTGAGGCTCAAAAGCATAGCCTCAGCTGTTATCCAGGGCTTCCACAATGCCATGCTCAGCTAGCTTATTCATAGCTCGGAAAAAAGGCTTTACAGAGCTTTACTACAAGCTATTCAAGAGCAAGCAGTTAGTGAAAATGTAAACAGAAGCATGCAATGTAATAACTACCATCAAAATAAAATAAGTGCTACTTTAAATTAAAAAGGTCATCCTCCTACACAGAGAGGATTATCAATTCATTACTTTTCTCCTTACTCCATCAACACTGAAGCAGCAATGTCACCTCCGTGGCTTTTTATTGTTGCTTTACACAGAAAGAAAACAAAGAAAAGGTATTTTTCAGGTATTTGTACTATTTTTCAAATAATACACATTCAAGTTAAACCTCTGCACAAGCTTTAATGAATCTTATCAGAAGTCATGAAAGACTGTGAAATCCCTTTATAATAAGCTCCAGGCATCATGCAGAAGTTGTTTAATTTCATGTTCTGTATTTACTGAAAAGACAAAGCTAATATTATTAGTATGCTGGTTGAAGTCACAAACTCTGCAGCTGAGCTGCCCAACTATTTCACCACTCTCTCAATGACTTCTGATCCAGGTTATATATGCAGCAACAACATCAGCAACTTATTATCCAACTTAGAACCAAACCCAGAAGCTGAGAGCTCCTGGCAGATTTTCTGGTGTGCCTTCAAACGCCCCACACAGCACAGCAGAAGCAGAGCAGTCACAAACCACAGCTGGCAGGCAGGTCACCAGGACAGCAGGTAACTTCTCTGTTTCACTGAACAGGCTTCCCACCAGAAATCAGAGCTGCAGCAGTTCTTTTGGGGTGCCCCACCAGAGACAGCAACTCATGTGGACACAGTTATGGGGACCACACAACTTCATGCACGCTACTTCACTGCTATTCCAATTTTAAAGATCTAGAAAGGGCTGTCAAATAAATGGACTTCATACAGATTTCAAAAGCAGGAAGAAGATCTTAAAAATATAAAACTAATCAGTAACTGTTGTAAAAGGTGCTTTATTGAAAATTGTAGTTTTTCAGCTCTGACTCAAAACCCTCTTTGTTGGAAAAGCTAAGGGCTAAGGGAAGAAGAAACAAAATGTACAACCTCTTAGACTGCTCAATACTTGCAAGCAAAATACATCCGAGGAATTTACTAATTCAGTGACATGCCATACAGTGATTTCCACAATTCTGAGTAGCACTGAACCCATAACACCAGTTTCATACAACTGCAGTCACACCATGTGCAATCAAAACTTCAGCACTTACTCAACGGCAAAGCCTTGAAGCCTGATTATTGCCTTTTGGTATGCTGCAAGTTGTGGTCGTGCAACAGGCAGCTCTGCATGCTTTGTATGCTGAAGGTGTTACAGTGATGAGTAACACAGAAAATTAAAGTCAGGATGATTACAGCAATAGTCTACAGAAATCATGTTAGTAATTCTTGTACTACTAACAAACATTTCTACAATGTCAGATTTAAAGAGCTTAGGAATAAAGATTTTGAGAGAAGCGACAATAAGTATCCTCAGGGTTACAGTGGCACTGCTTGAACCTCCTACGGGGAAGAAAAAAGAAATGTTCTGAAATAGCTCAAGGCATATTGCAACCAAAATATCTACTTCACCTTTTCATAAAAACATCTGCATACAAACACACACCACCTTCTTTCAATAGGTAGCTGTGGCAGTCAAAGATAGTTCAGCTAGAAATTACATTCTCCCTGGAAAGAAAATCTAACAATCAGGAGGTAAAAGAGTTTTTGTTAAATTATATTAACTCCCAAATCCCATAAAGAATTTTCCCAACCTATTCCCTAGCAGTGTTTTGCTAATTCATCACTACTAATAGACTTTCTCACAATATTTACAATTATTTTTTCCAACACTTTTAACTCTGAAACATCCATCTCTGTTTTACCACTTTCAAAAAAATTAACTAACCCTCTTCCCGTGTTGGCCATTATTTCACTGACGGAGTTTGCCCAATTTTTACTATTTTTGTCTAAACTCTTTTTTACCCAGCATTTGATTGCACTGCCTCTGCCTCTCACTGTGAATCCATCTGGTCCTTACACAAAAAAGCTGATTTTTCTACAGGTTTTACTTCCCCTGTATTTTTTAAAGGAGGAAAGGCAAGTGGCACAAATTGTGGTAGTAATGTGTGAAATTATATCAAAGATAGATCCATTTCTACAGGGGACCCTTGCTAAAAACATTTCAATCAGCTGCAGAGGAATATAAAAAATTGCTACAAATCATAACCATATGCAATTACACTACAATCACCTCATCTTCCTTTGTAAGATCAAACATATAAGGTACATTCCCAAACTGTACTGTACATTATTCAAACTTGAAATATCACCCTAAAAAAGTTGACAAATGAAAAAGTCATGGAATGCTGCTACAAGGACAAAACTAAAGGTTAAAATAATTTATCATATCATCAAATTGTTGTTCTCATGGAAAAAAAACCAACATCAGAATACTACATCTAGTGACAAACAAAAGAAGAAAATAAAAGCTGCTTATATCAGTTTCAAGGATAAATTCATCCTGGATTGTAAAAAGCAAAACTATGTGAAAATCCCTCTGAAAGAGATTGGTCAAACTGAGGATTGCTCCCTACAGTATTGTTGAAGCTCTTGTGCTACTGAGTATTCACTTCTCTGAAAATGTATCTTCTCTCACTCTCTGGGAGATTATTTCATAGTCTGGTAGACATCAGTGTAGAGATGATTTTTTCCAATGCTTAGCTCTTTCTCTGTCTCATATCATTCACAGTTAAATCCTCCTCACCACACATACCTTAAATTCAGACTGTTTCTACCAGGGTTTTTTATGGTTACAAGGTAAGATTATTCCTCTTTATTAACAAAAAGGAGATAACATTCTGCTCCTCCCAAATTATTACACATCATTCCTGCCCTTGTGTTATTTGTACAGGACAGGCAACCTAAACTGTAAAATGCACAAAACTTAGGCAGAGTTCAAAGGTTTTTAAGTGCATTTAAAGCAAAGAGCTTCAACAGCAAGACACGCTTCATTACTAGAAACTTGCTATCAAGATTCTCTTAAATCAGTTACTTTAAATTACTTCAAATTACTCTTAAATCAGTTATTGCACTCCTCATTCTCTCTCTTCAACAGGTAAAAAAAAATTTGCAGAGTGAAACCTTTTCCTCACAAGGGACATTAAAAACCTTGAACTTTTGTCATGCCTCAAATGTAAAGAATTGAAGGGAAAACAAACAAACAAACAAACAAGCCAAATTTTTTTAATTTAGAAACAAAATGCCATTTTCACAGGGTAGACTACCCAATTTCTGCTCAAAATTACTGTAGTTCTTTCTTTGACAGGGTAAGGTTTACCAGGTAAAATGGAGAAAGAATCCAGGAATGCATTTGTTCCTAATAAATTGAATAAACCAGCCAAACCCTCACCTCAAACCAGCCAAACCCTCACCCCAAAGCAGAGTAGAATCACAGCAGCAACAACAGCAGAACTTCATTTGCGCATCAGACACTACACAAGTGTCATGCACTTGATATGCAGACAAGAACAAGAGAAATTGCCCACGCCAGGCACAATGAGGTCTTCTGTTCCTCTAATTCACTAAGCACCTTAATCAGCAAGGCAGAAGAAAACCAAACACCATCTTATTCATGTACAGAGAAATAGCATCCCAACAATATATTTAGTATTAATCAAAAGAGGTAAAACTGAAAAAATTTCTTATTTTGATCACAAGTTCACAAGGCCACAGAAAAAGGAAAGACTTTCCCTGAGCCTGATATATCAGGGCTATGCAGAATAGTCACCACCCACTCCCAAGTCTTTAGTATTACATAACAAAGATTTATTTAGATGCTCCAGGCCAGTGGCTCCAAACTGCGGACTGCCGAGCTGTTTCCATGTTCAGAATGGTCAAGCATCTGTCAATTTTTAAGCTCTAACATACTGCCACTAACCCTGTCTATGACTGCCCAATAATTTTCAATAGATAAAGGTGGTGTTTTTTTCTGAAAAATATGTTTTTAGATTAAATGCAATTCTCTCCCCAAACCTCCAACACAGGTTCACCATATCCTTTGCAAAGGCTTTTTTTCTAACCTTGATCCCTTGCATTTAAAAAATCCATCCAGATATTACATCATTGTTTTTTCTTGGTAAATACACCACATGCACTGTGAAGCCATGAACAGGGCTACATTTAGAGCCAGAAGAATTAAGTTCCTCAGGACAAAGAAGAACAAATAGAAAACATTACAACGTTACTTACAAACCAGATACAGATGGGAGAGAAGAGAAAAAGAAGAATTACTAAATCTTCACCACAAGCAATTCAAAGGCATGTCAAATACAAAGTACCAACAGCGAAACTATACACATAAACAAAACACACCAGATGCAAAATACAGTGTGTACATGAGATTATGTTCGACTTGTCACAAGTGCCATGGAAATGGAGCTGAATGGTGACAATGCTACACCTTAGAAAGAGGAATTCAATTTTTACACTCTACACTTAGGAACACGAAAAATGCAATTATAACTATCATAGAAGAAGGCTTCCTCTGAGGTACCCGAGTCTGAGACTGAAGAATCTGTGATCATAAAGATAATACTGGAAACAAAAAAAGAAGGCACTGCTATCACCCTGAGTCCCCAGGTTAAAATTTCCAACAATACCACTGCCATCTCATAAAATGTGTATCAAAACTGATGTAGTTTCACTCCATGTTTGTTTCCGACACTTAAATGCCTCCTTGCAACCAAAAGTGCCAAAAATCTCATCAGTTCCCAGAGTCAGTGCTCACTTGGTAGGCTATAACCATCAGCAAGAGCAGACTTGGGAAATTCAAAAACCACTGCCTGTGGGGAAAGCCTATCACAGCTGATGAGCAACAGAACAAAAGCCTAGACTTCTAATGCTTTAATCTCTCCTCAGCAGAAAATAACTTCCAGATTCACACACCTGAAGCTTAGTATGTTGATCTGTATATCTTTTCTTTAGGCAGTACTGAAGCCAGAAGATTTGCTCTTTGGATAATGAAAGCATGTCAGAGACCTTTTGGGAGATTCCTTCCTCTTCGTTAAAAGAAGTTCGTATTTCATGAATGTTGCTTTAAAACAGCTGTGGTCATTGGTTCAAGTGATTTCAAAAGATTAATTTAACAAACAAGTGTGCAAGAATAAACAGATTTTAGAAATTATAGCAGTCTGAATATGTAATTCAGGCACAACAGCAGGTGCTTTTTACATTGTATGCTAAGTCCTTGTTACATATTTGGCATTGCCTTGGTTACAGCAAGTAACAACGCACCAACAGGCTGTGTCATCAAAACACACCAGATGGATGCTCTGCTTACACAAATCTCTTCCCTTCCCTACTCCTCTCCTCCAGATAGGATGTAACTTTTAAGAGCAGGGACAGGCATCAACACGGAAAACCTATGTTGATAATCACTTCCCTGCCAAAGTGTAATTACTGTACCAAAAACTTTAGTCAAAAATAATGCTAAAATTTGGACTTGACCATGAAAGCCACAATGCCTGCAAGGCTTCAGGAACTTTGACCAGGTGAACATGAACTACACGCAACTGAAAGTCTCAGTCAAGTCTCTTTTTTTTCTCCTAAATAATCTGCTTCTGTTGCCAACCTCAAGCTCCCTGGACACTGCCAGAAAAGGTGACTGATATTTACTGCACTTTGAACATCCCAATTTGTCTTCCTAGAGAAAAAAAAAGAAAAAAAAAAAAAAAAAAAAAAAAAAACCAAAAAAAAAAAAAAACACCTAAACTCCTCTGTTTCCCACATCTTCCCCACTATGAACTCACATATCCTACTGACTGATGTCCAAGCAGACCAGACAAAAGAACAGGGCAAGGCCTCTTCCTCATCAGATGGCACCAGTGAAAAACAGGTGGGTTTTCCACGAGGCTGCAGAACAGACTGCTACTTCACACTGAGCAACTTCGCTCTGCAATCGCAGCCCTCCTTCCTAAAACCCATCAGTATGAGAGGCTGTTCAAACTAAGTGCAAATAATTACAGGTAACTTCACAGCACAATACCTCATATTTCAAAGATGTGATGGCTTTGTACTGGCAACAGTGTCTTCCCATCTGAGCATGAATGGGCACAGGTAGTGGATGAAGACCAGTGAAACCTACCCAGAGGAGTGAGTTCTATCTGGACTGCACACACTGCTCCATATCTCACTACATCTGAAAAGTTAACACAGATAAGGAGGCCACCAAGTTTTGTACACTACTACACCATAGCAATTGTATGAGATATTGCAAAAACCCATGAAGCCACGGGATTCTTGTTATACACTGGAGGGAGGGAGTCTTCAAAAGGCAGAGTAAATAAAGTGACTACGGATTTGCACATGACTGGAGATTAGTCTTTAAGGGGGGAGGTGTGTGCCTGATTTTTTTATATAGTAAGCATAATAACACAGACAGAGAATATTATAAAAACAGAAGAACTGTGTACTATCCTTCTGTCTTTACAGTTCATATGATTACTAAACTTTCAGATTGATTTTGGAATTGTTTTAACTGACTGAAAAAAATACGATCCTCTTCCTTTCATCACAAGAAACTCTGAATTAGTCAGATCCTGTGACTATCTCATCCTGTGAATCCCTTCCTGGTAATTTCACCCTCTGGTTTTCAGGTGTAAAATACCTATAAAAGTATATGAAACCCTTAGTGTTTCAAATGGCCAATGGCCCTAAAATTACTGTTTTACACACTGCTATTTGAAAATAGAAGGTACTTGGGCAAGCAGCTAAAAACCTTTCTTTTACATACAAATGAAGTTCTGCTTCTTTATGTAAAAAAAGAACACTTACCTTACTGTTGTTCATGCTATTCTGCCATCCAGATCATACCTGATGTACGTATATGAACTTGCACTACAATGCCTGTGGATGCCACTGCTCACAAGATCATAACACAGACTTTAATACTGAAGATCAAAATTGAGCTGTGACCTGTCCAGGCTTCAACAGTTACATACTGGAAGGAAAAAGTAAAAAAGTATTTGAACCTCTGGTCGTTATCTTCATGGATAAAGTGGCTGAAGAAAAGGTATCTTCAATACAACATGAATTTACACACCAGAAATGTGACATATAAAAATTGTCTTTGCTCCATGCACAAAAATGTTGTTCATTACACCTTTAATTCCTAGAGAATCACCAAAAGTCAATCCATTTTGAAGCAAGGACCTTTCTACTTTTCTGAAAATCTACTGTATGAATGTTAACTGTATACAACCCACAACTGTGCTTTTAATATTTAGTTTTCTCACAACTGTATTTCCATGCTGACATTCAGCTCAAACTCCTTCTATTTGCTATCAGGAGGCAATTTATCCTGAGGAGGGGTCTGATAGTGAATCTTCTTCTTTAGGAAACGCGAAATGCCATTGTCCTTGGTCAATGATAGCTAAAAACAGGACACCAGTGACACAGGCAACTGTCATACCCAGAGCAATGAAAGACATCAGCTGATACTCCATGTCACCTGAATAACCAATTTAACCCAAAGAGTCACCCAATACATTACTGAGAATACTTTATATCTAGAAAAGCAATTACACAGGCACATACATCCTAAGCAATATACTCTTCTCTTTCCAGCTTACTTATTTGGCCTTCTTTGAGGCAAAAATTTTGTTTAGGAGGCTGGGTTATCTTGACTTCAAATCCAGAAATAACCAGAAAGTCTGTAGCTAATGAGAAATACTAGCTCTTTTTTTTTAATAGTGTAGTTCAATTTTAGTCCAAAATATGTTTGAAGTATTGTTGAGCAAAGCACTAAGTCTGTGTTACTCTTAAAATATAAATGTTTCATGTAGTTTTTAAATTTGCATTCAAAAGCAGCTTAACCTAAGCTGAAATAAAGACATTCAGTCTTTACAGTTTACCAAGGTAAAGAAATAAAAAGATATGTAAGGATGTGTTAAGACCACACTCAACTTCAACTGCAACTAGAATCAGTGTGGGCCAAAGGGTGCCACACTGAAAATACAACACATTAGAATTGCCTGACTTGGACATGACTTCAAACTAGGGCTAAGCAGTCAGACTAACCATCATGAAGCTGCAGTTAAAAGTCTAAAGCCTGGATGCTGAAGCTAATGGAGAGTCAATATTATGAAGTACAGTGCTGCCCCCTTGGGCTAATGCCCATCTTCCCACCAAGAAGGCATCAAGCCCAAACATCTTCCATCCTCCCATGCACCTTGCAGCTTGGTCCTACAGAAGGAAGATTTTGAGGACTTTGGGATTTTTTCATTATTACGAAATAAAATTAAGATGCCAAAATCTGAACGATGCTGTGGCAATCTCATAAGTGGATTACATTAATCATTTATTAACAAGGAATGATAATTGTTAAGCAAGAGCAGAACCCTGAGTTCATCCTTATTTATCACTCTGAGACAAAAGGTATAACAGCTGTGAATATTAGAAATACACACCAAGTTTGGGGAAAGGTTATGTAAGATGTCCACTAAAAATGCAATGGAATTACAAGCTAAAGGCTGGTTTTGCACTGATTCCCATTTAATAGAAATTTCTGTCAGCTCACCACAGCCTTCTTAGTGGGAGAGATTTTCTCATTACCTTAATTGTGATTCCATTGCACATACATACTAGGAATGCTGTTTAATAAATCTTCCATTTCTTAAAAACAGTGCTCTAATTGTGAAACCACTGCAAAATAAATTCACCAAGAACATAATTTTCTAAATTCCTGGACAATAATTTCCTCCATCCTGACTATCTTAAAAATTCATCTGAAAAAAAAATAAATATCAAGTCATTGAATTGGCCAATACAGCACATGCACCTGTATTTCAGTGCTTTCCTAAGGGGAATGGCAGTGGTAAGAAGTACTTAAAAACCAGCACCCAACAGGGGGAGATCACCATTACCCTCACATAGTACTTGCCGTTCACCCCAACACTCCCATTGCCCCAGATGCCAGCAGCAAAGTAAGCAACTTTCTGCAGGGCGGCTTGTTTGGCAGAGGATGAGGAGGGCAGGCTGGAGGAAGGTCTCTGTTCAGCAGTCAATATCCCATGCCACCAGGACTCCAGCAAAACCTGCTGCATGAGCTGGTACTGGACACCCATGAGAGGCATAGCACTCCATATGCAGAGCTTCCTTCCCTGATTAAGCCAAGAGTTACAAACATGGCATGTGCAGCCTTTGTCTCAGTCACTTGATTTGAGCACAGCTTAGATCAGATGGCATCCAGGGATCCTTTCCAATTCAAATTACTCTGTGATCATAAAAAAGGTGGTGTGAGAAAGCTGTTAAGGAAAGAGAAGGGAAAAAACCTCAGCTCCATACACACAACATACAGAAACATATTGATCTCCTCTTCCAACAGTGGAGGCAGTACCCACCCTCCTAACATTTACCTGGGACAGAAATACACAAAAAACCTACTAGTTTTGCCTGGTTTTTGGATTTGAAGTGACAGTTAAAGCATTCTGCTGAAGTTAGCCTGGCAAAAACCTGCAGCAAGAGCTTTTACCCTGTGCTTATTCACCTGACTTTGGTGAGAGCTTTTTTAGTCTCAGCTCTTCTTTTAAAAATGTTTTTCCCAATTTAATTTTATTTACTCTGAAGAGTTACATTTGAGACTTCCAAAGCACCAAGATTTCAAACATGATCAAAGTCCTATCAGAACAGACACTACACAAATACATGGTAACACTAAGACTGTTGGTATGAACTGCAACTTGCATATCAGAATAAACAAATAAAATTTTAAAAATCCACAAATAAAACTTAAGCATATATTAGGAAAACCAAGTCACAGTCATGCATGTTTAATATCTTCCATTATGTTCTTTTTTCTTCCTCCTTCTGTTTTAAAAAAACTTTCCTTTTACCCAAACCATAAGTTCTCGTCCACCCAATGTTTGAGAAAGCATGTTTATTAAAAAAAAACTCAAATCAGAATGAATACCACAAGAAGAATGATCAGAAAGCTATTGTCTTATGTACAGAAGTGAAAATTCTTGCAGAGAAATAAAAATATTTAATCAAATCAATATAAACCACCAAACCAATAAATACTAGATACTGAACGAACACCTTAACCACATAAATACAGAAAGGCATTTCTCACCCTGACATGCATCCCCAAAATGGAAAAAATAAAGCAAAAGTGAGTCAGTGTAGGGTAGTCACTCAAATGACCTTTGCCAAAATGGGCAAGTTTTGTAGCCTCCGTGGCTCTGCTGTTCTCTTGTTTTTCTGATCTGTGTTCAACTTTTAAGTTCAGAGTTTGAAAATTAAATTCAGCAGCATGTTTCTGATATACAAAAAAGGTTCAGAAGAGTTTAACTAGTTGAAAAAAGAAACTACCAGTAAAAGGATTCAGCCTAAATTCCAGATGCGTTGCTCAGCTGTGACAAACTCTCAGACTTTTAATGAAGTCTCTCACTCCCTACAATTACATTTTTCTCGGATGGGTGAAAAGGCAGTCATCTTAAGGAAAGCAGCATTTATGGAATGCTCATCAGAAAGAAAAGACGCAATAATTCTTAATTGCTGGCTTGGGAAGAACATCTGATGGACCAAACAGCCAAGAACAGGCTGGAAAACACAAAGGGAAGGTATATGGCTAAAAAAGTACTATTTAAACATTCTGAATTTTTGGTTTTAATTGGAGAACATCAAAGGACATCTCCTCCTTTTGCTAAGTGATAGGAAAAACAGAGAATCCCAGTGTGGTTCACCTCATGCAGACTAGATATTGTTTAAAATACTTCTAATACATTTATTTCAGCTTCCTCAATGATGTTCAAAACCCCACGGCTTACCCACAGACAGTGACTTACACAGGCTCATGGGTGATGGAAATTTCTCCCAGTACATGTTTTTAATTAGACAGAAATCACCACAGGAGACACGACAGACCAGGTGAGATGCCACCTGCCTAGCAGCATCTCCGTAGAAACAGAACTCCCTAGAAACAGAACTGCACTTTCATTCTTCCTCTCACGTCAGCACGGATGGTTTCTAGCAGAAGAGGTTTACTGTGGAAACACACAGTTCTTATGGTTCTGGAGTATCTTGAGCTAAGTCCTCTGCCATCCACAGCTGTCATGTATCCATTGTACTGCTTTTGTATTTATTCCTTCAGAATTAGGACAGACATTATCATCACGTGCCTGCATATGTGAAAGCAGCAAATAAAGATGTTTCCCTAGGCCCCTTCAGTAAAGCAACAAAGATGCAGATTTTTGGCAGAACATTGATGCACGCAGTGGAAACAGATAAATACCATCATACTGCTCTTAGTAGCTGACTTACCAAATCAATCATTATTGTGAAGAAAAAACAATCAATTTGTTCCTTAGAAACCTTTAACCCCTAAGCAATATGTATTATTGGCAATCTATTGGAAATAAATAAGCAGAGGGTTGTTTGATAGAACTTTCATTAAGAAGGAATCTTCACCTTCTAGGAAACCAGAAAAACACATTAAAAATGCATTTATCAAGGCTTCACACAAACCTATGGTAATAAGATCTTGTTCAAAGTTAAGATTTAATTAATCAAGCTGCACTGCCTATGGACAACATGTATTAAACTATCTGAAGCACCTCTAATATTTTTTAATAATCTTTTTTTAGATCTTAAGAAAAACGGTCTGATTATTTAAATTCAAAATCTCATGTAAATCCAGAGCAGCTATGATCAATAACAGACAATTCATGTACAAAGAGAAAAAATGCTGAATTTTAAGTATCTAGGCCATGAGATACAAGTGAAAAGTTTTAGCTCTCAGCTTGATTTCTCCTGCATTTTGTCTACTTGAAGACTGTGAACTTTATAATATAACCCTTTTTTTGGTTTTTTTTTTTAGCATGTTCATTAGTTTTGGTTACTAATCCTGAATTCACATATATGTAGCACCATGGTGTTTATTTTCCCAGCCACCTTTTCTGGACTTGTGATTAGTTTTTCCTGCTTTTGCTTGCTATAAATATTACTACACACTGACACAATCAAGCCAAACAACAAAACCACTGCAAATGACTAGCCACACTGGCCTGTTAAAAATACAAAACAAGCAGCTGAACTGGAGATTCCATTTTGTTTCACCCTCATGACTTTTCTGCTGGCTGTAGTGCTGATAAGCACTGCTTATAAAAAGAAATATTATCTACATTTCAAAAATGCACAGAGTCCTCATATTGAAGGCTTTTTAAATTTAAGAACATAAGCATTGCATATGACTGTGCCTTAAAATGGTATCGAAGAAGTCAGAAGCCAGCTCCTGGCCCAATTAAAATCCATTCAAATCTCATATGCAAAGCGTTCAGGATTCTCGTTTGTAGTCCCATTTAGATAGATGACACAAACTTTAGCCTCAAAATTAGTACTCGCTTTATGCAAAGTGTTATGGATTACTTACATTACCACAAAGCAAACAAAGTCTTCAGATTTATAAGATCCCCAAAATAATAAGGGCATGGTGGACTAAAAGATTCTCCCCTTTGGCATCCACAATGCCACCACATCTCATATAACAATATCTCTTCTAAAGCATTAGCTCCTATGTTTTAAATACATGAAGGCAATTTTATTAAATAAAACAACAACAACAAAAAAAGAAAACAAACAAAAACAAAAAAAGAACCAGAATGACCAGAATGCAATGCACTCCCTTCCCAGAAGATATGAAATTGCAAACTTGTCATAAACAAAGGACTGAGAATTAAACTGACAACTCAAGAAAACTGCGAAAGGGATTTCATATTAAGTAACCAAACAGGGTTACACTAAAAAGATTTGGCATGTCTCCCTCTTAACACACCAAAACTATCTTTTCCATCTACCTAGATCTACCAAATCACCTTCCCAGCATTCTTACATTTTTTAGCTGAAGAGCTAATCTGTAAATACTTCTGATAGCCTTTCAATAGGCTGGCCTTCCACCTGTTAAAAGACAGCATAGTAACCAGAAAGTTTGCTGTGTTAAGGGAAGATAATGCACTAATGTAAAATAGAAGTATCATTTTAAGCTACAACTAGAAATGTCCAAAACTCAGAGCAATGATTCACAGTACCCAGCCAACCTTGAACCACCATTACTTTGTAGAAATCAGTTTGGCCTAAAAGCTCATTGATATATCAAACTCAGACCACATTTTCCAAGGAAGGCAAGCTGTCTTTCACTAAGGTTTACATTTCACTCATTAAACATCCAAAACACTCATCTAAGGCGCACTACAACACTAAATGTTCTGCTTTTTCAGAGTTTCCTGTGGTCACCCATTATTATTCACCCAACACTTAATTTTTCTGTACAAACACACACAAATGCACAAAATTCAACAGCAACTGTTCTCCTTCCCTCCTGAACAGCACTTCTGGGCAGTCTATCCTGCTCCTTTCTCCCACAGCATTAGAGACAAACACAAACACGCACCTCACTTTTGATCTGGCAGCACACAGGGAATGAACACATTCTATGTCACCACCACCTTTTGGGAAGAATAGACATCACGTGCTTGCTCCTGATATGGGCTGCAAAGGAAGGTGCAGGTGGTCCAGATTTAACAGCAATGCAGCAGAACCCGGAATATTATGACTGGAATATTGGCAAGTTATTTGGGACCCCATGGGCCACAGCTGCAGAGCAGACACAAAACTGCAGCCATCTGGGTGTATTCTTATCAGCTGGTGTAACATGACGCATGCCAAAGACAAGAAAAACGCTACACGGCTGATCTGCCCTACACCCACATTAGCTCACTCTTAATGTATGCAGAGTCAGGCAAAGATCGCTGCCTTCTAAGTACGAAAACAGCCAGATCTGCAATGCACTCTCTAAACGAAACTGCAATTCCACAGCCCAAAAAATCTACAACAGGACAAAGCAAAAAGATGTAGTTTTCCATCCTAGACCCACAGCCCCATCTCTCTTAAAGAGATTTATGATGGCAGTAAAACAAGTCTTCGTAGACTGCTCCTATTGACTCTGATTTTTACAGAAAGCAGATGTAATGCATACGGCAGCACCGACCACGACTGTGATTCGGGCATTTACTGTTATCAAACTGCTTCTCCGGGAAAAAAAAAAAAAAAAAGAAAAAATCAAGACGCCTTTTCCTGAAACCAGAAGGTGATGCTAGCAGATTTCACCTTCCCCCAGCCCAGGGGTGGAGAGCACGCTCCACGGGGAGGACGGAGAGATCCAGGCCCCTTTGGGTTCCCTGCTGCAAACCGGGACGCGGCCGCAGACCCCGGCAGCATCTCCCGAGGAAGGGGCGCCGAGTCCGTCCTGCTGCGACGGCGACCATTCGACCGCCGGCTGCGAAATCCCCACATGGCCCCCACCCCCTCCCCCGCCCCCCTCCCATTTCTCCTTTCCACCACAGAAAAGGTGCGCGTGGGAAAAAAACACCTAAAAATTTAAAAAACAGCAAACCAGCGCACTGGGGTATGCACGGCTCCACACAACATTATCCTACACACATCCCATCCCCACCAAATAAAATAATGGAATAAATAAACGGAGGGAAAGCACGCAACGCCTCGCCGCAGGCCGGGATGGAGGCGGTCATGGCCGCGTTGGCGCCGCTCCCCGCAGCCCGGGGCAGGTGCAGAGCTGCCCCGCTGGCTCGGAGATGCGCGCACGCCCACCCAGCCAGACAGAGGCCGCCGCAGCGCCCGCGCCCCGCTGCGGGCAGGAGCCACCGAGCGGGACAGGGCCGGCATCCCGCGCCGGGCACCCGCACCGCGGGCCCGCTGCCTCCCCGACACCGCGGCGGGGGCGCGGCCGGACCCCCTCCCGCTCCCGGCCGCGACTCCTCCGCACCTGGTGCGGGTCCGCGCCGCCTCCTCAGCAGGCAGGGCGGCTCCGGCGGGGGCGGCGATGCAGCGCAGGGCGGAAAGCCCAGCAGCCGGCCGCTCCTCCCGCAGCCACCATCTTCCTCCTCCTCCTCCTGCCGCCGCCAGCACCGCCCGGGCTGGCCCCTCCTGCCGCACCGCCCTCACGCGTCAGCGTGCCCGCCCGCTCTCTCCCTCCCTGCCTCCCGCTGCCCCCCGGCGGGAGCGGGGCCCGACGGGCGTGGGCGGTGCCGCACCGCGGGCCCGGCCGGCTTGGAGGGGTCTGCGCGGCTTGGCTGCTCCCAGCGCGGCTCCGGCCTCTCGCCGGTCACGGGCCCGGCGCTCTCCGGAGCGGCTGCCCGCGCCTGGGCAGCTCGGAGCGAGGGAGGCCCTACGGGCACCGACCTGTCCGCCTCACCTTCCCTGGGCGCGGGCCCCGCAGCCTCGGTGGCCCAGGAGGGAGGAGGCTCCCACCGCCGTGAAGGAGGTGTGAGGGTGCGTGTGCCAAGGCACCGCATCCGCATCGCAGCTGCGAGCGGGCCTTGGTCGTACTGCTCACCTGGGGAGAAGCTGCAAAAGCCGAGGTGCAGCACAGGTAACCAAATTGTGCACGCAGCCTGCAGGGAGGCTTACTGCTGTGCTAGAAAGGGCTTGGCAGTGCCTCTTTCCCAAAATACCTACGCCCGTGTTCACATACACAAACACAGTGTTGGACCTTAGGTTGCATCTATAGCCCAGCCGTAAACTATCTCGTATCTTCTCCAAGCTCCTGCTTCCTGTACTTAACTGCCCCAGTGATTCCACACATGCAAACAAAATCCTAAAGTCCTCAAGACAGTGTCTTGCATTTTATGGTATTTAAACAAAATAAATTTTCAGAAGAAATACACCATTTCTTTTTCTCAGCCAGATCGATACCCAACCAATTTCATTTTAAAAAGCCAGGGGACTTTAAAAAAACCTAACAACTGATGAAAAGTTGTAGTATTAGCAACATAAATTGGTACGTTTTGACAGTATTGTTAATTTATCTGTTCAGGGACCACATTGTGTTAAACATCTGTGAAGTGTTTAGGCAGACGCCACTATCATAAGTAATCTATAGATAAAGGCTTCTAATTAAACTACTGTGATAACTTGGTATTAGTTTGGATTTAAATTCTGTTTTCCCCTTTCTGGTGGATAGATACTTTTTGGTTCTTGGTAACACTACCTATTCCCCTGTTACAATATAGTTCAGTCACTCTGTATTGCACAGCTGCATTTTTAGATTCCCAGTGCCAAAATGCTACAGTATTCTCCAAATGAAGGCTTCAAAAATGAGAGTATGAAAAAACATGTTGAGAAGAATGAAGGAAACACATTTATTCTGTAGACAACTGCTACCAAAGTCCCTTCCTCTGTTTTTAATACATTGTAATACTTCATTTCTTTCCCTCCTGTGCTAATAGTTTCTATTCATCGCTGTTTTTCTATCCTGTTCTGCAGGAAGCTAACATTTGTAGCGAAAAAAAAAAAAAAAAAAAAGGAGGAAAAAAAAATTTTTAGAAAAAAAAAAAAAAAAAAAAAAAAAAAAAAGCCTGGAGGCCATGTCTGTTCCCTTCCTCTTTGCTATGTCCTACATATATGGCCCTGGAACAGCCCTGGGTTACCACAGTTTGAGGTGTATAGAATATGCATGACAGATTTCCAAAACTATCAGTTCTTGGAGAGTTTCCTTAAATAAAGCACTTCACTTGCAATCAAGCTCCTTCCCCCTGTCCTTCCTCTCAAAATAATGGAGAAGTTCGTCCCGAAGTGATCTTTGTCCTTCTCCAAGAGGGACGTTTGCCCAGGTGACCTCTAGGGGTCCCCCCCAACCTACGTTTTTCTGTTACATTTCTATCGTTTAAAAAGATTAACAATAGCAGTCTCAATGACTGCTAAATTATATCCTAGAGAAGTTTCATGTCCTAAACGCATTTTTCTCACAGAGCTCCGGTTACCGCATGTGTTTCACAGCCCATGATAGCAGGTCTCCTAGCACATAAGTTGTCTGTAAACCTCAAGTGACGGACACTGCTAGAATGCAACAGTTTTTGTATTTCTAATGCTGCATTAGCATTGACCTTCAGGCTCTTGTTTTCATTATCATCCTCATTTAGTGAAATTTCAATACAGAAAATTAAAATCAACTGAAAAATATGTAGGAAAAGCACCAAGACTAATCTGTAACATTTATAAAATCAAGTAGCGCTGCAGATAAATCAATACTGTCTGCTGAATATTAAATTATAACCTTCTGAGGGTGACAGTTTTGTAAGTAGCTGTGATAATCAGCGACAAATATGTATCAGCCAGCTTCTGACATATTCAGACAACCTTGCTATGTAAAAAGTGCTATTTACACTGAACTAATTTTTTCATTGCATGGGGAGGTGGGGGAGGGGGGTAGGGAGGGAAGAGGAAGGGGGGTGTTGCTATTTATATACCCATTAGCCTAGATAAAAGCTTTGGCCCCGACAGTTCAGAAACATTTTTCCTACATTAGTCTACTAATCTAGTCAGTTTCTATGTGTTTTCAGGAACTGGACATTGCAATGATCTTAGGTGTGTGTGACGTTATTTTCAGACTTGGGCTAAAAGCAAAACAGCTCTCGCAGGTTAAAAGACGAATGCAAGCTTGATATTTTTAAGGTCATATAGCTCAAGACCCACAAGGGCTGGAAATTAATGCTTTCTACTGTCTGAAAGCTTAGGATTACAGCTTTCATATCTCAAAAAGCATTAATCACTCACTGTAGTGGTGTGTGCATTACCTGTTGCTAGAAAAGAATAGGCTGTTTCAGGGGTGCTTGCTGGCACTGAAATAGTGGGTTTCAGAAATCAAAATGTTTTCAAATTCTGGTACTGGCCCAATGAACTAAAGGAAGGCAGTTTTATTAATATCTTCCAGGTTCAACCATCTTATTTTCTTTACTAGCTTCTTGGTCTGAAATAACTAAGTCAATAGCATGGGATCAGATCTATGGTTTTCAAGCATAAAAATCCAATTTTGTCAACTATTCTGACTTCCCATATAAAATTTCAGTGTGCCTTTATCCAGTCTGTCTGTAACTCCTTAGCAGCACAAGAAACACTTAGGTTCCACAGGCAGTGATTTTCCATGTCAGGGAATGATACCTTAACAAAACCTCCAAGCACTCCTGCAATCTCCACATGCACAAGGAGGATGCTCTTCTTTATCACTTCAGTATGTGTAGTCTTTAAGGTAGTATTGGAAGAAATCAAACACTTTATTCTGTAAATGCTACTTCTGTCTTATATTTGATTATATTTTATGACACATGAGTAATACAGCCTCTAATCAATTGGGATTCAACACCACTTTAAGCCTTCTAGTGCTGTTTCAAACATTAGTCACTGTTCCCAAAAAGTTGAGGTGCTTGCTTTACAGAATGTGAAAAAAATCCAAGTTAATTCTATAGTTAATGAAGTGACTAGATTTTTTTCTGGTAAGGATATCTTCAGCAACAAGCCAAATGATGTCCTCACTGGTGGGCTGGTTCCTGGAGTCAGGTACTTCTGAATGCAGTGCCATAGAAATCAGTCATAGGATCAGCCCAAACTGCTTGGCAAAACAAAGCTAGAAGTAGGCTCAGGTCCAGTTTTTTAACCCATAATGTCATGGTTTAGGAAGGTATTCCCCAGTTTAGTGCTGGCACTGAAACATTACAAATCATGCACTGCCCATTCACTCCCCTGCCCCCTCTCTTTCCCTCATCTCTGCAGAAGGCTAGAGAGAACTGGAGGTACAAAAGGCTATGATCATGGATTGAGATAGGAACAATTTAGCAGAAGCAGGAATGAGATAATAAATGAACAGTAAAAGCAACTGAAGGATTCACGTGTGCTCACCATGCAGACACCCTTTACGGCTTGCTTCCCACTACCTGACTGGAAGAGATCCCTTCCTCCTGTCCCTGTGCACAGCATCAGGTAATATAGAATATCCTATAGGTCCTGGTCCATGCCCCTCCTGGCTACTGCAGAAATTAACCCTGTTTTGCCTGGAACACAGGGCCTTCTGCCTGTAATTCCACATTTTAAAGCAATGATTTGGCACTACGGTCCTTCTGATTTTGGATTTCAGCAAGTTTTCAGCCTCAGTTGAGGCACTTCCACTATTAACCCCAAGAGGTCCAAGAGAGAGCAAAAGAAGAAACACCCAGCCAAGGATAAGCTCCCTTCTGCTAACAAAGAGAATCCAGCATCGCTTGCATATGGAGACTTTCAGAAAGTGCTGCAAGTCTTGTTATTTCAAGATGATGTTTGTGACAGATATCAGGTGCAATCTTGTACCACTTGCTCTTTGAAGCACCTAAATGTCACAGCTATACTACGCAAAAAATGTATCCATTATGTCAGACCTGCTGTTTGAACACTTAGCACCTTAAGCCTCACCACACTGCCTGACAGTAGGGAAGTGCTCCTTTCAAAACCAGTTGAAAGAGTGCCAGTAAAACCAATTTTTTAAAAAAACTTTATTTTCAAGTGGACAATAATTGTACGTGATCCCTTTTCATGTGTCAGTCTCATAATACTGTGATACCTTGCTGATGAGAATGCTGTAGGAATGCAACACAAGTCTGATGTAGTCAGTCTCTTGGTCAAAGCTCAGTGAATACAAAAAAAAAAAAAAAAAAACAGAACAAAAAACCCAGCCCAGCTTAATTTACTCCAAATTAATGAGAAAATCATTCAGCTAGCAGGCTGTATTCAGACCAAGGGAGCTAATGAATAAGAATAAAAAACGCGAAGCATTTCTACTCAAATACAAAGCAAGTGAAATAAAAAAAAGGTGTAGCAGAGCCAACACAAGAGATGCTGTCATAGCAGCCAGGGATATTTGTGTAGTTTGAATGATGAGTAAAATTGGATAATAAAGCCTTATGGAAAATGGAAATAACCTTCATGTTCTCTGAAGAAACAAGAGGAACAGACTAAATGAAAACAATGGTCTGTCTAGTCTTGCGTATACACTTGTATTTACTTTCATTCAAATAATGAGCTAGTAATATATCTGAAGTCTGGTTTTTAAGGTGATGATGAAGCATAGCAATAAATGGACTTCTGTATGTTAAGTGTGACTTTAGACTGAAAATAGAGCCTCCTCCTTGTCAAATTAGCCCAGAAGGCTGGCTATTTTAGACCAAGTTCAGATATATCTGTTATATGTTCACTATAGAAAGACTCTTTTACACCCTCAATTTTGAAAAGCTTTGCTTATTGGGGAGCTAACAATAGTCGCTATATGATAGATGGCAGCAACAAATGAGGTGCAAAGTGAATTTGAAGGAAGATCTGTTTCGTGCACTAACATCTACTCTTGCTAAGTAAGATTGCTGGGTCAGGTTGAAGAATGACTGTCATTTGGAGAGATGAAAAGACTGGGCAGAGCACATGATTGAAAGGTGTCAGTGGATGGTTAGGTGAGAAATGTTTCAGCCTGAGCATATGAACCAAGTTAAGGTGAAAGGCAGCTTTTGCCAGAGAAATGGGATCTTTGATTATCTTGCCAAGGAAATTTCAGCCTTGCTCAAAGTACGTATACAGGTGTGTTCACATACAAGTATTTTGTCTTCAAAGAAGGAAAACAGAAGAAAGAGCAAATCTTAGGTCTACATATTTGTCAGTCTTAGGAGAGTTGTGGGAGTGCAGGCAAATTTAAATTGCTGACAGCACAGTTCCTTTAAATTGTCTGCTAAGTTGTGCTTTAAAGATGTAGCAAACTCCTATGATTACAAGCAATCCCTTAATTTTTCTTCAGCCTAATTTTAGAGGAAGGTAGTCTGATATTTTATGATTTATCTCTTGAGATATTTTTGTTGCTTTGGTTTTACTACATATCACAATTAGAATAAATTGAAGTATGTTAACAGAGTGAAGGAAGTGTGCTTTTTTTTGTATTAACTTTTATTAAAATGTAGCCTGGATTTATTTATAGTTTTATTTCTTTATACTGATCTGTACTGAACATCATTCTTCTTAGATATTTCATGCACCTCAAGACAGCACTAATTGAAAACCATTTGCATTTTAATTGTTACTAAGTCACTAATGGCATGAAAAGGGAAAGGGTCAGAAACTGTAATGTTAGAGACATTCCTGAGCAATGGCTTCAGTGAAAACATATGTGCAGAAATTAGTTTCAGTAGCAGCTTTTAAAATGAATTGTAGGTGACAGGAGTATAAACAGTTAACCTGTAGTTATTTTTTTTTGTATGAAATATGTTCACTCAAAAGTTATCAACAGTAAGACCAAATACTGTGGCTCATTTGTGGTATATCACAAAAATGCCACAGATTCTTTGCTGCAGTTACAACATTGCAGTATTAGTAAATATTAGGTCTGCTATTCATTAAGCAAATACTTTCCAGCTACTGGTTTTGTGGAATTTAGAAATTGCAATCACAAAATACTCATATGTACATGCATATATATACACCAGCATTGTTGAAAAACACATAAGTAAAATGTGTTCAAAGTGCACTAAAAAATTTCCACACAGACTGAACTTCTCTCCCTTGAGTGCATGACCAATATGTTATGGAGGCCAAGAGCCAGACCAGAGAGCCCTCCACAACAGGATTCATATATGACAATACATTAACCAATTTGCATGTTGCTAAATACGTGCACACCAACTGTTCCTTGTTTTTTGGAGGACCCATGGTGCACTGAGCACTGCAGAAGGGGAAATCGTCTGCTTTAGCAGAACTAACAAGCACTTTCACAACACGTGACATGACTTAAACCCCTCCAGAACAAAAGTCACAGCAGTCAGGTGCTAAACACAAAATCACAGCTAAATCCTGTCCTGCTCCTACAGATTCAGCAAAACAAAACAAATCACTCCTGTTTTGTGCCACACCATGCTGCTTAGCATATTTAATAATGTTATAAGCATATTTAATAATGTTAATTAATGCATCATATTCAAACACAGTTGTCTTCCTGGCCTGCGTGGGGACAAACTCA
Source organism: Pyrgilauda ruficollis (assembly GCF_017590135.1). Taxonomy (NCBI): domain Eukaryota; kingdom Metazoa; phylum Chordata; class Aves; order Passeriformes; family Passeridae; genus Pyrgilauda; species Pyrgilauda ruficollis. The sequence goes on from NW_024511210.1 coordinate 136,860, forward strand.
TTATTCCTATCAAACCTTTAGCACCACAAAACAAAACCCCCAAATATATTCACTGACTCAGAAAATAAGTAATGGAGATAAAAAGAAGTATGATAATATCTTTCAAACTATTTACCATATGCACCGACCAGATGTAGGAAGGCTCAACTTCACTGACATAGCCAGACTCACAGAAGCCATAAAGTAGCTTTCATCCTTCACAAAGGATGTCAGCCTTGAGGTTTCCAAATAAGCAGGTCCATCTGCCCATTCTGTGCAGTGGTAAAGCAGGTCTCTCATGCTCTGTGGCTACTCTCCTTTGGGGTGGTGAGCCCATACTACTTTCTGTGTACATTCAGTAGTTTCTCATCCCCTCCTTTGCCCTCCAAGTTCAAAGAAAGATATATTTTATATTTATGGAAACCCCTTATCCCTTAGAGAGGAATGGAGATAGGCATCTTCCCTTCTCTCCCCTCAATGTCCAGACTCATCAACAGGTTGTTCCACTGCTACTTTCTGTTCCAGTGTGATCTGACAGTTTAACCCATAAGCTGGTAAGTTTGCAGTGGTTAGTTCTGCTAGCAGGGATAGCAAAGAATTGACATTTTCCCAATTAATTTTCATGTTCCTAATTATGACTCAGTGCAGCCAGCTTTGACCTGCTGTGTATTAATAAGCATTTAAGTCTGCATCCCTATTTTTAATCCAGTGGACCCACTCACGTTATGCAAGTATGTTCTCTTCATCAGTTGAAGACCAACTGCTGACCAAGACAACCCAAAGTCCTTTTAGACCGAAGGGTATTTAGCTCTTTGTATTTCATGTTGAAACACCTCATTACGGTCACATAGAAACTACTTCTCAGCACTGCCACCCTCTCTTCCAATTACTCAATTCAAGCAGTAGTTGCAGTTTTCCCTTTGTTTTTGTCATGGCACTATCTTACAGGGAAAACTGCAACTATTGCTTGAATCTCATGAGCAGATGGAAAGCAAATTTTAATTTCTGTATTAATTCGATTCAAGCACTGCCCAACTGAATAGCCTGTGTTTCATGGGACTGTAAGAACCAATAAAGCTATTCATTTGAGGACTTCTGGAAAGCTTTTACTTTTCCAGTCAAAGTGGAAAGGCTTCAGAAAGTAAAGAAAAAAGCTGTCATGGGATAAAAAAATACCTACACTGAAGCAAGGTTTTCAGTTTTCCTGGAAACAGTCAAACCTGTTTGTGCAAGGGTATGTAAAGGGAGAGAGTCTCTGCTCCCTTACAGATATCTGATTAGGGACCTTTCCAATACCAAAGGGCATAACAAATAAACGGGGAGCCACAAACACAGCACAGAGAGACACAAACAGATGAACTAACAAAGAAAACAGATGAACTAACAAGACAAGAAACAAACCTAAATGACGGGTTATTAAAAAACCAAAGGCAAACTGGAAAAGCTGCAACTGATGAGGATGCAAACCTGAGGGTCCAGGGTGTCCAAGGCGATTGGTGTACCTGTGTGGACATGTGAAGGATTACCGGGAGTGGGGATGGGGAGGTAGTGGACAGTGGTAGACAGCAAGGGATAGAAAGGGGACTTGTTACTCATAAAACACAGCCAGACAGCACCTTGTAAAGACAGGAGTTATGCACAAAGAGATTCTTCTTCCCCTTTTCCTAAGAAAAAGCCATATTGTCCTTCAATAGTGAAGACACCTCAATGAGGAAAGAAATGAAGATCAACAGATTATCAGTGGCTACTAAATTTTCATGGCTTCACCAGCTTGTTTGAAGTGTTGAAAACTCTCACTGGCTTAAGGCAGTCAGGTACCATACAGCTAAAGATGCATACCCACACATGCTAACCTGGCGTGATACTACAGAACTTGGTTACCTTTTAGTTTTTCTTTGCTTCATGCCTGTATGTGTTAAAAGCTTTTAGTTTTAGAGTGGATAATGATAATGTCCAGACTGATCTTTCTCTTCCTATCTAGTGTTTGACTCCACTTGGTAATCACTAGTTGCCATGGAAACCACTAAGTGCAACTCCTATTATGTAACTTTTCCCAATCAGACAGAGGTGTTAGGCAGATTAATACCTCTGTTTAAACAAACAACCTTATATGGTGAAAGAAAGCAAGACCTTTAAAATTTCACAGGTTCCACAGCCAAAAATCTTTGGTATCCGCATCTTTTGAGCTATAAGAAAACAGCAAAGCATACCTCAGCATAACAAAAAAAAAAAATCATACTGGAGGGTTTGCCAGAGTTGAGGACATATTCAAGATTAAAAGAAAAAAAAATTGCTGCCTCATACTAAATAGAAAACTTCCCACTTCCCTTGTAACACTCCAGAATCTGAAAAACACTTGTCATTTGTATTGGTTTTGCATGGCCTGCTTTTTGGTAGCGGGGGCGGGGCACAAAGACACAGCCCATGGGGATCCATGGGGGATGCAGAGATCCAACCACAGCCCACGGGGATCCATGCCCACAGCCTCTCTGCTGCCCAGCTGTAGCAGGAGAAGGTGAGCAAGCCACTCTTGTGAGTGCCTGGCGTTGAGCCAAGTGTCAAATCATGACACCCTCCAAAGGCTGCCACCTTCCCCCAGGAACTGGTTTCCTAGCTTGTCAGACATAGCTCATTCAGGTAACAGCAAGACTCAGACAAAAACAAAAAAAACCTGCTTCTGTTGTGCTTTTTTCCATTCTGTGCCCCAAAACTTACCCACTCTCCACTGATACTTCTTGACATAACATTTCCACTTCTTTTTTTAACCTCTTTACCAGACACTGCAAAAAAGTAGTTCTCTAAGTGCTTCAAATGTTTGGTTACAAAGGAAGTGGTGAATCCATGGTTTTACTTCAGAGGTGCAGAAGCCCAAACAGACTACAGAGTTAACAGCCAGATATTCCACACTTCTGGAAAAGCAGATACCACCTTCTGGTATCCAGCAAAGGAGTTCTAAAGGGATATTAGTAGCTCAGGAAGATTTAGACTTACTGGAACTAGAAAACAGTAGAAGGCTTGAAGCCCTGTGTCAGAAAATAACTAATTATTACAAAGTGCAAGCAGAAGAGAATGACCATGAAGACGTATTTTTAACTTCTTTCCCTGTATATCTGAACAAGATACCAAGATGACAAGACAATCCTAGAAACCCTTAAGTAAATTTGAGAAACACTGTATCTGCAGTTCCAGTCACACTTCACAATATACATGAAATACAAAACCCTCTAAGTTTAAAGAGCTTTTTCATATGCCATTACATTGAAATATCCCAGTGTCATTGCTTAATGAAATAAAAACCCAATCCCAACCACATGTTCTGATAGTTCAACATTGTTTTATATTAATATTTAGTCATGAAATAATTATTTAAATGAACCTTGGAATTATTTGGATTATAGCTGGAATGAAAGCTCTTTATAGAGCTACTGATTGCCCTGATATACAAGGACTAGACGCAAATTTACTGCAGCATTCACTCAAGTCTATGAAAGAGATCTAAAGATCTAAGTCCATTTTGCAAAAAAAGTAACAAGTTTTCATAAATGAAATAATATATATACATATATATATGTATATATAATGAAATAATATATACACATATATATATGTGTATATATATATATACACATATATATACATGAAGTAAAATACTGTTTGAAGAAGATCGACACTATGGATCCAGCTACTAATGTATGTGCATAATTATAAAGTTTACAAAAATAATAAGCATACCTTAAATATCTTTTCATCCAGTTCAGATCACGGGGCAGATGAGGGACAGCTGTTCTTCAGGTAGTCTTATAAAATTCATACAGCAGAATTTATGTTCTAAAGGCAGTCAATTGGAATCAAAGTACCATGTATAGTAGTACTTCTACATTACATCTACCTTTAATATGAATCAAAGAAGGTATATTTTCTTAACACAAGAGGTCAATTACCTGCTTTTAATATCTGTGAAATGATTTCCCTTCAATTGTAACAGCACAGAAATTGTATGGAACCTAGAAAGACTGACACAAGTTCTTCTGGTTGCTTCCAGATTTTAAAAAAGGCAAGCACATCACAGAACATCATGCTGAAATTTTAAAAAGTCGGAGAAACATAAGCAGCAACCAGCTGTCCAAGTTCTACAACTCTATCAGTTGTATATTGCCAGAAAGAAGTATCTTATAAAGAACTAACTCCTGTTCATCTCTCTCCTTTTATTAAACAAAGACCTAGGAAAGCTTCTGAAAAAGGCCTAAGTCTCAACGTTTAAAAGAACCAAAAGTAAGTCTGCTATCATCACTTAATTCACAAGAGAAGATAAAGCTCCCGTCAAAGGAAGTGTACCACCAGAGATCAGCAGTATTTACAAGGGGTGTCTGTTGCACAGTGAATGAAAATGGAGTTCAGTGTTGTCACAAAACAAAGATCCTTTAGGAGATGAAAAGTTTATTTATAAACTGCCAACATTTAACAAAAACAATATTACACTATTTTCCATTTTCTACAGAAATATAATAGATTACAGCGGTGCTTAGTCCATTTCATTACTAACACATATAAAAAGAAGTCTGCTGATAAATAAGTGAAAAAAATCTGTTTACCAACCACCACCACCAAAATTGTACCTGTAAATTTTGGAAGCCATCTGCATAGAATAGGTAGAACTGTAAGGGTGCTCTTTTTTATTTTGTAAGTCATTTTGTACTACTAGGATATGCAAAAATTTAAATAACATGCAATACAAAATACTTGAGATAAACAAGGTAAAACTCAGTGTGCACAACTGGAAAATAGTGCTAAGATGCCCTTCTATGTTTCTAACTAGACATCAGGAAAATGCATGTTTTATATGGTGGATTTTCAAATACCCTTCACAGGAAAACCATTTATAACAATGAAAATCTATACTTGGCCAGGCTCCACTGAAGGAGGACTAAAGTCATGGTGGAAGTTACCTAGTACTAGATAACAACAAATAATTGTAGAACATCTCAAATCAACATTATGTAGATGCATTTTACAAATCAGATTAGCTATTAGCTAGTGATAAGCATTTGTGGAGATGGAAGGGTGACAAATGTGCAATTTATTGTTGACCATAAATGCAGACAGCACACCTGGAGAACAGCAAGACTCAGGCCATCCACTGTTCATTAAGACATTCCTGTTCAACATTGCATCAGTTATCACGTAGCACTTAAAAGCTCACCAGTCATCCCCCTAAATATCTTGCACAAACCTCAAGCACTGGTATCTATTTGCTATTGATAAGCAATACTTCCAAAACTAAACTGTTCTCCTGGTTTGCACACAGGCATATTGTATGAAACTTTTTGCCACTAGCAAAGATGAAAAATCATGGAGGCAGGGAAGAGAATGGGGAGTTTTGAGCTGGGGCAGGAGGTGGAGGAAACTGGGAGAGAGAAGGAAAGGAGAGAATAGAGGGGAGGAAAAAAAACAGAGGGGAAAAGGAAGCTTCCTTAGCTACTGATACCCTGTAGTACCCTAGTATTTCTCTAGCTGCCCTGTTAAACCACTAACATTCCATAACCATAAGGGTTCCTTTTCCACAGTGCTAATGAGTATATACTACACAAACTGTTTTTTTAATTGAAGCCATAAATACAACTATTTGTGAAAGACAAACAAGTCCCTTACAATTCATCACACTAAATATGCCATGGCTATCAGGTAGAGGCTGGTACTCTCTCCACAGCATGGCCTGATCTGAAGTCAATGAAGTTGATGGGAATTTCAAAACTCATTTCAATTGATGTAAAAATAAAGCATTCAGATCAAAAACAAATAACTAGATCCTGTAAAGTACATCTATACAAGAACTCTGGTGTGTTTATTACTTACTCCCTTCTGAACTAATGAACACCCAAATTAAGTACACCAAGATTACTCATACTTACTCTTTCTATCTAGCAGCTAGTAAGAAAAAAACAAGAAAAAAAAAAAAAGAAAACTAAGTATATGAGAGAAGCTTTTTTAAGCTTTGCATTTAGGATGATAAACAATACTTTCAGTAATGCCCTGTGATTTCAGGTGCTCATTTCAGGACACTTGGAATGAATCACATTGTCTAAGAGGAAACAGGAAAGGTGCTAGCATTTTCCAGTAAAACTGCTTCATTTAAGGAAAGCTCTCAAATCAAATCATTCAAAACCAGAAGACACTCAAAATTAAGAGCAATTCTGAGAATATTTTATGTGATTTATTTTAACAAAATAACGTGAGAAAAATACTGAAAACAAAGTACCAAAAATACTACTTGTTTGTTTTTAAACACCAATTTAAGTCACTAGTTATACTTTTCCCTAGTCTCCTATGATGTTAAAGCACTCATGCAAAACATGCCTGTGCGTTTCCTTTCTTGAGAACTGGTGAAAAGTATCCCCTGGGTATTTACTGAGCACCCCCAATTTTCCCAACTTGCAAGACCTGACAAACTCTTTCACAGTCTCAAAATACTCTCTACAAGCACTTGGAATAACATAACCACTAATGATTTGGTTGGTGTGTGCAGGCATTTGCCCAGTACAACGATAATCAGGCAGATTAAGACAGAGAGGGGAAGCAATAGATCTCACTGCTTTCAGCAGACAACCTGGCACTGACCCTGCTAAACTCAGACTCAGGACAGGTAATCCATGGAGGGGTCTGTCAGCAGGTAGCCAAATGTGGTTGATTTTTGCAGTGTTCACAGGACATAAATACAGTTCCGCCATCCATCCATTCACACATACATGCACACTTATTGTGGGAGAATAAATATAGATAATTTATTCACAGATAAATTCTCTACTGATTACCCAAAAAGAAAAAAAAAAAAAAGACAATAATCCCCATCTGACAGGAATTCATCCTATGACAAAGTAAGACCAGTGAAAAACAAACTTAATGCTTTACATTCACTGTCCTGTAGAACACTGGTCATTTAGCAGATTACTTTTCAGTGTCTTACTGTCCTGTCATAATTTTACTCTTTCTGCTACAAAATTTATGATTTATCTAATTCATCTTGAAAATCTACATAAAATTTACAATGGTCATAGCTGTGCATCTGAGAAATTTTCATAGAAAAAATACTGCAAAATATTATGTTCAAAACTAGTTGTATATCCCCCTAATTAGAAAGCTATGAGAATTAAATATTTTTGCAGAAATCTTGATAAAATAAACATTTCCCTACATAGAATAGTACTTTGATGAACAAAATGATGTTACAAAATTAGAGTTTATTGGCTCACTTAAACAGTGTAGTGCTGTCACCACCTTGGATCTTAATGCTACTTCAAAACATTTAAGACATCTATTATTTTGATTACATGAAAGTAATGAAATTATATGAAGTGTGTTTCCAAGTACTGAAGTATTTCAGTTTTAAATGTAGCTACTTCAAAAAAGAAAAACTGATACAAAACGGAATGAACACAGTAGGTACATTTTGCTTTCTAAAAACAAATTCTAGTACCTCTTATCATTTATGTGATTTTTAACAGCAGATTTAAAAAACACATTCCTTTTACCTACTCATTACATGCAGCCATTCAGCAAATCTTACCATATTAATGATGTACCAATTTAATAACTTTATTCACAATGAACAGACAGGTGTACCTCATCCAAGAAAAGCTCTTTGTTTAACCATAATTATATTCCATTCAGAAAATGTCTCATGAAGAAAACATGCACCTCACTGTGGGTTCTCCCCACATCTGTCTATACAGTAGGATGTACAGCAGGTTCCAGATGGTGTAGATAAAGATATTTAACAAAGCAGACTTCACTTAAGAATTCTGTTTTCCAGAATAACTCTGTTGCACATAAGAGTTTGACAGCTATCAAAATAGATTTAGAATCCTAACAAAAGGTTTTCAAATACTGAATCTAAGACCTATGGTGCATCAACACAGATGCTGTAAAAAGCTTCCCCATCATTACCACATACTTTGAGATACTAACTACTTTACTGAATACTACTAGGAAACTCAGAGAATAAATCCAACACTGTCAGGAGCTTCTTGCAAGACTGCAACAGAAATTCAACAGAATAACAGTATGAAGCAGATGAGATGGTAAGGTCTACTGTACATTACTAGGTACAGTGTTGGCATGTGGGTAGATTATAAAATACTATGCTAGACAAAAAAAAAATAGTAATTAAAAGCCAGTTACATGTTTAGCTCTTTTTCCTTTTTAATCAATAATTATAAAACTGTAAAAAAGCATCCTAATTCACTATAATAGACTATGCCCTGAGAAGTAACATTACACACTAAGCAAAAGCCACTAGGAAGTGTCAGATCTGCAGTTCAAAAGCATAATATATGGAATTCCCTGGAAGCATATTTCCTCCATTTTTCAGCAACAGAGGTGCTTCTTCAGAGGAAAAGACAAATGAAAATTTATGCTAATTCTAGTTTTTCCAACTTTAACTACAGTATTTTTTTCTGTTCTCCTTCAAACTGTCCCTGGAAAACTTGACAGATTCATTGACAAAGCTCTTGCTTTTCACATCTGAAAGAGGATATAGGCCTAGCATGAGGTTCTGAAATAACTGAGCCTGATGAACTCCACTAATGGTCATCAGTCAAAGTACTTTTTGGGAGGTAGTCAGAGTTACTCAAACACAAAATTAGGCCGCCTTACCAATGCTTTGCTACATTCTTCTTTGCTGGCTGGAAGAACAGAGAAGAGGCTGAAAAGAAACATACCTCTGAGTACACAAGGAAAGGTCTCATAGACAGGGACACTGAACATCCTTCGAAACTAACTTGAATGTGAAGTGCATTTGAGAATTGGTGAGTTACAACCTATTTTTTGTATCTGACACTAATAAAACAGTAAGATCTAATTACACATATCTCTTATCACCCAATGAGTGCAAAGATGCATTTGAAGTGACATTTACGTTTCAGTGTCAGTTCATTGCTTTTTCCAAAATTGCTCTATGAGATACAATTCAGCAGTTATGAGTTTTTCTCCCCATCCCCATATTTTAAGTGCAATGGTTCACCTCCTACTAGATTTAAAAAAAAAAAAAAAAACAAAACAAAACAAAAAACACTCTTCCCTTACAGAACGCAAAACAAAACTAAGCAAACAACAACTTGTCCAAAAATTTAATCATCAAATCTCTAAAGACTCATAACCTAAATTATTCTCTGTTACTCACATTTTACTCAGTGTATTATATGTTCTTGAAAAAAGTATGCTTTTTGAGTCTGGTTATGCAGACAAACCTTTCCAAAACCCTTTCTTTCTGTTCATCAATATTATACAGTACTGTTTTAAAAATTAATTAACTATCTACTTAGGAAAAAAATCATTCCCATCCATAAAGTCTAGCTACACATTCTAATTAAGCAGCACTAGAATAAAACTAGAAATGCCAGAAATTTTCATTTTAAGACAAAAATCTAAGGTTTCTCACTATATTATCACTTTGCTTATTTGTCTTAAAGCATATTACATACAAGGTAATTAATCAAATAGCATAAACTGACAAGTTGCTTTATCCCCTATTTAAATGACACATGGATTTTGTTGTATAAAGAATATGTAAGGAGTCAATAAAACACAAATATGCAGACATGAGTACATTAAGAATATTAATCAGAGCAGCTGTAACAATGCATTCCAATGACTTCATACAAGTTCATTATTGTAGCTGTCTTTAATGCTGCATGTTTCTCCAGTGACTGTAACACACAAGACAAACAAAATGCCAGTGAAATAACAGTTACTGTATTTAGCAGCTGAGAATTTACCACTTTAAAATGTGGTTCCTTCTATTCCAAATTCTGTAGTTTCAAATTACATTTGTTCCTCGAAACCCTTTGTTTCCAGTACAAACAAATTTCCACAAAGACTAATCCAGTGAACAAAAAGAATAAATTCAAATGACATATACTACAGCAGAAGACAAAATTAGGAAAGATGCTGAACTTTACATTAAGATGTACAAAGATGTACAAAGTTTGATTTTATATTTGAAGAAACTTCAGACAGTGAGAGCTTTGAATTCTGCAGCTTCTGCTGGACATTTTCTCTGCAGGAATGCTCACTGACTAAATTATTAGTCTCTGATGTCTGAAACACAAAACAGCTGAAATGCCTTATGTAAAGTAGCCGTGCTCAATACATTAACTACCAATGGCCTAAAGCCACTTTCTATTTTTCAAGCAGTTCCCAAACGGGACTCTGCAGTAACAGCAAGTGGTTGACAGGTATGCTGTAAAGATCATAGTTCCAGAACATCACATCAGTTTTGAGCTTAATACAGTACGTTAGAAGTACCTCTTCTATAGTTTCATGCATGAGGGTTCAGGACATTGACAGTTCGAAGCAATTTTGATATGATTTTCCTTAATATAATTTATATTTTACTGTTAAATTATGTTATTATTATAATTTATATGTTACTGTTAAAAATTAAAGCTCAAATTTAACAACTTGCTTTTTGCATTTCCTTCAAACAGAAAGGTATGACTTGTTTCAATTTCACTATTTAGTTTTCAGGTCTGCAAACATTTCTAAATGGAACTATTCTAACTGGATTTAAAAAATAGAGTGCAGGGGAATATTTCCTTGAAGTGCAGACTTTAAAAACCCACACTCATGAGTTAACTACAGCCATCAGTGTTTTACAAAAGCAGTAAGAATATCAGCATCATCTCTAATCAGAGTTCTCAGAACATTTTCAAGTACTAAAATTCAATACAACTCTCTTCAGTTACATAGGACCAAATCTTGTCATCCTACAAGAATACATCACTTGTGCTGACATGAATAGGAACTATACGCATGTATATGAGGGCACCTGCTTAAATGTTTATGATGTCAAGTTCAAAAGAACAGAATTTCCACAGTACAGCTCGGAGAATGGCAAGAGTCCAGATTATAGTCTGGAAGAACTATATAATGAGTTTCAAGTCAGATTCTAATATTAGTATTTTCTTCTGAAAGCCACAGTCTTTCCAGTGCAAGAAGAGATAATCTCTACCCTTCTACAGTTCAAGAAATGTTTCTTATCATGCTCCCACTTCTGAGATTGCTACTATCACTACTATTTTTCTCATAAACTTGTAAATGTTGCCAAGGTAAACAGAACACACAAATACATTACGAAGTAATCTAAGACCAAGAACCTGATTTTAATACACTGCCCCCTTGACTTCACACTTTCCAGGTTCATATGAGTCATTAATGGGATACTGTTAATCAAGCTGACCCAGGCTACTACACATAATTTAACATATCATCCACCTTCACTAAATATCAGGTCTCCTGGGATGTGTAAAAGCTCTTGCTCAAGTTAAGAACTTAAGTTCAGACTCCTGTTTGTACTTGAACCTACCCATTTGTCAGTGATCATTGAGGCAACACCTTATGACAAAACTGGGCTCCCAAGCCAATCCCACAACTCCTTCAGACAACAATTATGTTTTCTGCAACTAAAACCATCAACCAAACCATCGCAGCATTCCATAGCACCTCAAAGCTAACGTATGCATGTAATACATGCATACCTATGGAGAGGCAGGTGTGGATGTCCTCTGAAACAAAGCTTTGACATGGAGATGCTCAAGCCTGGATCAGTCTTATTTATGTACTGTAAACAGTACAGTGTACATTTAGAAATGTCATTTTTAGCTACTTTTGTGCCTGAAATGAATCATGAACATACTCTCAAAGACTGGAGGTGGTCTGTTTTAATTTTGAAATGCAAGAGTAAACTCCATTCATCAAACTATACAGAAGTGCAGGAACTTCACATTTTGAGTGCTTTTTTGATTCAAAGTGACATCTTTTGAGCAGGCTACCTGTGCTTTTTCCTCCCTTATTGTTTCTCTCTCTGCCCAACAAAAACAGCATCTTGAAACTTATGGTCAAGAGGCATATGGGGCAGAAGACAAATAAAGCAATTATGGCAAGGACACTAACTTGAAAATCTAATCCCCCCAGAGAATAGTCTGCTTTTAAAAGAGGCAATGTTGCCATTGTATGGACTTCTACAGTTGTAGAATATTTTCCCTGGGTCCGTGTACCAACACAATTCTACTAGTGTAAAAAATCCCTTTTACAGACAAATTCTAAGGAAATGACAAAATACCCCATTCATAATTGATTTCAAATTCCCTTAAAATTTACAGTCATGTAAACAGAGATGTATGGTTGGAGTAGAGCTCTTCTTCAAGAGTAAAAATAGAAAACCAAGCCAACAAAGACTGAAGATCTTCAAAAAACAGAAAGGAAGGGTTAGTTCCCTCCTTGCTGTCACTGGTTTTTATAACTGTATAGTCTCAATCATCAGCTGGAAGAGCTACTTTTTACTCCATCCAATATTGGACTTGTAGGGTCTTGATTAAGCACAAGTTATCAATGTGTGATTTGGCAGGGTGAGAATCTGTAGTGTAAAAAAGACATTCAGAAATGTGTATCAAATATGATTAGATCTGGATTGCTGAGATAAAATAAATAAATAAACACCAAGCAAGAAATGAAGGTAGTCTGTTTTAAGAAAACGATTCACAAATACAGCCAAATACAGCTATGGCTGTAGGTGAACATGTGTTTGAACTATTTTCTGCCACATTTTCCTGTATCTTCTTATCAAGATTTCAACCTTACAGACCTTCCTATCAAGATAACATGACAATTTATAAGCAAACAAAAACCGAGTTAAAACAGTAAAAGGCATCACAGCTCCAAAGCTGTTACTGAAGCCTTCAGAAAGAAACACTGTATTCTGGTCTTCTACCAAAGACTGCTACACAAAAATAATAGCACTCATCAAATATAGTCTGGATCCCGTAAGGTATTAGCCATACAGGAACAAACTGGGAACAGGTTTAGCTGATACTGACAGATTCTCCCATTTTCCTAGACACTCTGTTTCACAAGCATTTCAATTTTTTTTTTCTTTTACCTCTTTTTTTTTTAGAGCCAAATGAGTCAGAGTCCACCTTAATGCAGAAGTTTAAAAAAAAAAGAAAATGTCACGGTAGGAAGCTGGTAAGAGTGATTTCTTTGAGAGATTAAGTAACAAACTGCATTTGCTTACTAAAAACATATGCCAGTTCTTTATTAAAGTGACAGATGCCTACTCTGAAATTTAGCTTTATGACTGACGATTAAAAGAGAGAGAAACACAGAGTTAGCTAACACTTGCAACCAAGACATGCATTTGTGTCTGAAAAGAGAATATTGCACTAAGAGAAGAACCCTGAAAGCTTTTGACATTTCCTTCACTGACCTAAAAAAGTAACTAACCATTTTCTATAGGCAGTAGCAAACCTGGCCTGGTCCACATCCCTACAAGTTGATAATACTTTATCAACAAACCGGAATTCCATTTCTGGACCAAGAGAGTCCTGCACAGGAGCACGCTTCAGGCGTTTTGTTTCTTGGGTATAACCTTGTTTGCTGCTGGGTTCATTCAAACTATCAACATCCATAGCTTGTGCCATGTGACTTGTTGCAGGACTGTGGTGGGAATTATTCAGACTTTCATCACTGCTGTCCACAGATGATACCGCTCCACTCACGAGAGGAAGTTTCTTGCTTAAGTGCTGCTGAAGGTAGAACACACACCTTCTTCAAAGGAAAAGAAAAGAAGAAAAAAAAAAAAAAAGAAAGTCATGCACTGAAAATAACCTGTGGTTGCTGCTGAACTGTTTCAATTCATTTACCATCCCACCAGATTTCCCTCACAGACACAAAATCTGCTGTCTCTGCACACACTGTATTAGAAAGGGCTCCATGTCACTTTGGTAAATCTCTTGTTACCTACTCAGGAACCTGCACCCAGATAGTAAAACAAACATTTTCTGCACCCAATCTTCTGTCGAAGATCTTTTGTTCATTTTTTGGTGTTTAAACATTTAAAGTGTGAGGAGGCTAATTACCAGCATCTTGTGTCTCTTGCACAAATTACAAGGTCAAGTGGAGCTTACACCACAAAATATTTAAGCCAAATCAAATTTCCCACACAATAGCTCTGATTATGCTCTTGAACATTTTCCAAATGCTTAATATATAGTAGCTTAAAAACCTTTTATTGAGTGGTACTTCCTAAACCCAGAACAATTTGTTTGGAAATACCATGTGAAGAATCATCCACAAACCAGAAGGAAACTCTTTTGACCAAGTCCTCTTACCGATGACACCACAATGTTTCATGCCCTGGGTAATTATCAATCAGTTCACTGCACAGTTCCATCTCTTCGTCTAAACGGCGGGGGAGATCCACACTTTGCTCCTCTGCACAGGCAGCTTCTGTCCCTTCACTCTCTTCCTCCTTCTGAACGCTAGGGTTTTGTTCATTTACCACCTGATTTTGTACCAGAATGTTTTTGTCAGTCACCGTTCTGCGTATCAAGGAACTGAGTAAAAACTGGCGGTAATGAAATCCACTATGGTCTGAGACGTGCATGGATACCCAATATTTAGTGGATGAAAGTTCATCAAGGAGAACCTGAAACAAAATGCAGGGACAGTTATCAACCAGTATAATGGAGGAACTTACCACTACGGCTTCTGCATTAAGGAAATATCTTCTTGGGGGATTTCAGCCACTATGGTAATGGTTTAAGAATACACAGAAAAAAGACTCACTGAGCCCTTTCTACTATGTGTTGAAAAGCGTCTTGGCATCTCTGCACAAAACAAATTAATACTTCTTCCAAACCGTGAAAAGACAGGTTTTTCAGAAACCTGCCCACAAGCTGAGTGGGAAAAGAATCCAAACCACTTCTGAAATAAGCAGTGGTTTAAGAATCTCAAAATGGTTAGCAATAAATACTATTTAGAGGAGGTACAAACTACACTGCTATTAGCTTTAAGATTTTTACTTTCTACCCAGTGGATTGTGTGTGTCAGAAGGTAGGTGAGTTGCTTAAAAGGAAAAAAATCCAAACTTAATTTGCCCCTTCATTTTCCATGAGAGAATGTCAACCATAACATTATGTTTAAAGCCCTAGAGCTGGTGAAATACAAAAGTACTTGTACATAATCAGGTTTCTTGATTTTACTACTGAAGAACCTCAAGAAAGGCTTTCACAATTCTGGTAAATACTTCAATTGCCAACTGTAGCTCTGTTTTTAACACTTCTGCCTCCTGTGAATTGTCTCTTAATTCTGAGTGCTTTTAAACTTTCAAAATTCATTGCTGGGGAGAAATGCAAGTTTGGCTCCCAGACAAAGCTTTTACTATGCTTTGCTTTCTCTATTGGAGCCAGTGGTTTGTTCTTTTTTCACAGGCCTTAACTTCTTTCCTCACACTGCTCCGGAGTTTAAACTATCCAAAGAGATCAAAACTACCATTTTCATTTACTTCTAAAGACTTTTGGAAGTAATCTTAATAATCTTATGTTACACTCTTGCTTTTAACCTCTTCTCCTAAGCTACCTACATCACTTAACAGGACCACCTGATGCAAAATAACTTTCATAGGTAGAAGTCCTTCTTTCAGATACTGCAGCACAAAAGCCACAGCCTCCCACAAAGAAAACCACGGAAACACACAAGGCTAGCAATACAGCTTTTTAGGGGCATCTGTTCTAAAAGAAACTGGAGCAAATACAATGGAAACAGTGTCTTCTACCCAAGATAGTCATCATGTTTTTCTAAATCTTGCCAAAAGATACCAGGATCACCTTTCTTTCAGAGATCAGCAAACTGAAGTGCAGTATTAAGTAACAGTCCACGCACAGGGTTCTTAAGGGGACTAAAACTCCATGTCCAGATCTTACTTTAAACCATAAGATCAGCTTTTCCTTTCTTCATAGAATTGAGCTTAGTATTTTAAACTTCTGAACTTCAAAATTTTTAAGTCTATTAAGAACAACATAAGGCTCAGAAAAAGCAGATCAGCCTTTATTCAGCTGTGATTGGTACTACATACATTTATGCTCAACTGAGACCTTGGAAGAATCCAATTCATTTAATGGAAATATTTGTAAGCTACAAATTTACAGGGGAACATGTTAATTACACATTTTAACTCTCTGTACAAAGGGAACAAAATTACTCCCAGCATTGCTCCTTACCTGAACCAGAACACCTATTTTGAAAAAGCAACACAGAAGACTACCATGAAAACTTCTTCAGATCTACAAAAAACAGCCTCCTACCTAGGAACCTCAGATTACCAGTGGAAGATGCTTCTAACAACTGGAAGTAAAAGAAAAAGCCAGCTGATGTCTGAATTCTGAGAGGTTCTTTCTCACAAAGCCAGCTTTCTCCATTTCTATCTCTACCACTACAAGCCCTTGTACAGGACCTTTGCCACTGTTCTGTGAAGAAAGAGGAAACTATATGAAAATACCTCCCTCCCCACTCTTGACAACCTCTTTTCTACCTCTGGTGGTCAGCTGACTACCATGGAACTGGCAGCCTTCCCCAGAACATGACATGTGCTCAGTGACCTTTGTCTCAACCTCTGGGTCTGCACTCCCTCTTATACCCTTCCTGACCATGTGTTTGCTTGTTTTAGAGCACTTTTCCAACCATAAACTGCAGACCTGAACTTCCTCCTTGGTCTGGGACACTGGGGAAATTAAAAGAACTGGGGAAACAAACTTTTAAGGATAACTAGATAAATATAGTAATGTCCACTCACAGAAACTAGCACTTTTGTAGACCCAGTCATCTAAGAAAAAGCCAAGGGGATGGCTACAAGAAAAACTACTTTGTGTCTCATGAACACATTGTCTTCCGGGCATCACACAAGAGAGGTGTTGTGTGACAATGACAATTACCCCACTACTTGTTTGTTCTGATCTAAAGAAAACAAAAAAGTTTGTCAATCCTTGCTGAACTACACCCTATTTTTCTATCTGCATAATTTCACTGAAGCAACATGGTGTGTATGAATTTTAAGACTGCACCCCTACTACTCTGTTACCCCATTTCTCTAACTAATTATGCATCCACCTTTTAGTAGGTATCTGGAGCCCATGATCTAACCCCACTAACTATACAGTCATGTGAGAAACCTGAAATCGGGCTTTCCAAAGCAAGTATTCCAATACCAGAAATATTAGATTAGTTTCAAACAATCTATTCTTGATAAGTTCTTGATTTATATTAATGAACACTATTTAAACACTATGTAAACTTGTTAATGCCATTCAAATTCTGCAGCTAGAACAAACTGAAATTTCTATATTGAAAGAAGATAATGTTTTTGACTGTCTAGTGCAAGAAAGCAGAAACATCTACATCCTTTCAGTAAATTTTCCTACTGGGCCAAAACTGTCTTCTCTAGCATTTTATATCTTTTTCCCCGAGCTTGAGCTGAGATTCAATACGCAGCAGCATTAGGATTATCAAACCAAAGGGAAAAGAATAACCAAAATCCTATTACACAGCCTACCTCTTGAAATCCTCCAAAGCAGGTCGACAGCTTTGTTAATGATAAACCTGTTTTGAGAAGTCATATTTAAATGATAATACAACACACAATTTATGTTTCTGGGCCTCTGCTTCCTTGTACAATTCACACTACAGGCAAAGTTTGTATTACAGCAGAAATACAGCCCCAATTAATACAGGTACTCCTTAATTTCAGTCAGCCTTGCAAGAACTAAATGGCCACAGAATCGGTGACTGTTTTATCTGTCAATTTTTCAGCATGTTCTAGTCTTCCATCTTGTTGAAATTTATCATACTTTTCAGATATTCAAACACAGAAATTGCTGAAGGTGTTACATGAGACACCGTGCCAGTAAAAAACCTCTAAAGAACTGAAAAGCCAAGGAAAAGCCAGACAGAACTTGGCAAGAGGCGCAAAGAATAAAGAGGGACTGTGTAAGTATACAGGTCACAAAAAAAGACCAAGGAGAGGGAATGCTCCCTAATAAACAAGAATTGGTGGCAACTGATATGGAAAAGGATGAAGTACTGCATTTGTTGTCTCAGTCTTCACTGGTAGTCAGGCCTCCCTCCCAATTCTCTCTAGTCCCTGATCCTCTAGACTCTTGTGTGGGGAAGCAAACTCCCTCCCAGTATAAGCAAAGGGCAGGTTCACAACCACTAGAGGAAGCTGAACAGCCACAAGTCTATGGCACTGAAGATCCACATTACAGAGTCCTGAGACAACTGGCTCATGTTGCCAAACCACTGTCCACTGTATCTGAAGTCATGGTGGTTGGGGGAAGTCCCCAGTGACTGGAAAAAGGGAAACACTGCTCCCATTTTCAAAAAGGGGAGAAAGGAAGACCCAGGGAACTGGAGACCACTAAGCCCCACCTCTGTGGCTGGCAAGATCATGGTGCAGATCCTTCCAGAAGACATGCTAAGGCACCCTCGAGACAAGGAGGTCACACAAGGCAGCCAGGAATCATACCTGACCAATCTGGCGGCCTTCTATGACAGAGTTACAGCAGTGGTCAACAAGACAACAAGAGAAGACTAACAGATGTCATCAATCTGTGGAAGGCATTCGATACGGATTCCTCATGGCATCCTTATCTCCAAATTTGAGAGAGGTGAATTTGATGGAAGGTCCATTCAGTGGGAAAGGAACTGGCTGGATGGATGCAGCCAGAGAGGAGTGGTCAACAGCTCTATGTCCAGGTGGAGACTGGTGATGGGCCCCTCAGCGCTCTGTCTTGGGACTGCTCCACTGCCCCCTCCATTGCAGTATTCAAGACTGGGCTGGATGGGGTCCTGAGCAGCCTGATCTAATGAGTGGCATCCTTGCACATTGCACAGTGGTTGGAATGAGATGGAGATCCCTCCCAAGCCAAACCATTCTGTGATTCTATGCATCTGCATATTTTTATGAAAATCTGTAATGCCTGCTTTTTCCTTGTTCTCCTACTTATTTGCTTTTTTTCTCTGCATCATATCTTGCAAATTCTGCCTCTTAAAGTTACCTAGACAAATTTTATCACAAGTTGCTCACTGTCTTTTATGTTCCACACTTTTTCCTAATTTTCCTGTATCCCAAACACCTTCTACTAGGCCTCTGATGAGATGCATTGGTGGTGTCCTGAAGAAAACCTAGAGCCAACACAGATACTTCCCGACAGGTTTAACACATTTGTGGAGGAACAACAGCGCCACTGAAATTTTGCCAGCGGTAAGAGAAACCAGGTAGGCAACTCTAGACAAAAGAGTCACTTCCACAGTCTTCATTCTAAAAGAAGTAGATCAGATGGGGAAGTGGGATGGCAGGCAAGGTAAATAGACTTTGGAATGGTCAAACAAATTTAAAATACTTCCTTCACAGGCATGGTTGTAATTTGTCACAAAAAGCACTCACAACTGACAATGAATAAACTCACCAGAACAATTCCAGTTCGGCAAAGAGTTATTTCTATTACAATGTAATTATTTTTCTTTAATTAAATCAGTAAGGAATAGCGAGTGCAAAAAGCACTGAAGGTATAATCCTGATCCTCAGACTACTGCTACCAGTATAATGGACACACAGCTGTTTAGAACTTGTTTTAAGGCATAAAATGACTTGAATTTTCTTTAACAGTGCTAACTCCCTTCACCTTTTAATAAGCTCTTGAAGATATTAAAGTTCGTGTTTTCTGTTAATATACACTTCTAACCCTAACTTCTAAACTCCAATCTATTTGAATTGTGCAATTCTGAGTCTTCTGACAACTATCTTTTCATATTTTCATAGCTTTACTAGGCAGACAAGTCCAAATTCTGCCCTGTCTCTGCAATGGACATAAAATAATGGCTATATTGACTCAACAATGTTCAGTAAATTCCTCCCTTACAACCCTATGTGGCAAAATGCAGAAGCTGCTGTTAAAAGTGAGTGATGTGTCAATGTATCAACCTAACACAAAGAATTCACCTAACCACTGAGAAAACATGGTATTAGAAAACTGCCTAGACCATGTCACATTAACTAATTTGCTTTGCTGCAGGTCTTGATGTTATAGACGCAAAACATTCAACACTGAATAAAGTGTCCCTGCTGTCCCTGAAATAGTTTAATCAGCTCCCAGTGTAAATGCTGTCAAAAATACTGCTGGAACTGAAGAAATTAGTTACAAGCATTACTATGCTTTCTCCAAAATTCCTGCTGTCTTTATTTGGTCCTTTAATATTCTAAAACCACAGGTAAGCTGAGTAAGGGCATCGAAACATTGATATTACATTATCAAAACAACATCTGTTATGTATTATCTTTCTCCTCTACTAGGAATTTCAAGACTAGCGCTGGAAGAATTACTTAGAGTTGTCCATTCATGACTTTGACCCACATAGTCCCATCTACACACTTCCCAAACATACATTAGCACCGGCTACTAAGAGAAAAACAGAACTTTGTATACAGGCAAGAAAAATGTTATTTCTGCTGAGCAGAACCTGCTTACACTAGCAAGAAAAATGCAAAACATAACTCATTGCAAGATTTTTCCCCCTTTCTTAAAACATTCTTAGCTACCATGATAACTTCACTTGATACTCTTAATTCATGTTACACAATCTGCTTTGTAAACCAGTAGTTGGGTTTTTTTGAGAAGAAAATTTAAGAATTTATTCACTATTCTATTATACCTTGACAGTGAGCTTTGCCAAATGCTGTAAAACCCAGATGCGATGGGACCAGGCATTGTAGTTGCTTGGATATCTCCCAGCAGCTTCAGAGCAGACATTCATTTCCTCCTGCACTAGTCGGTGAATCCTCTCCACAGGTGCTGCTCCCAAGTTTCCTTTAGTTGCAAGACTGGGCAAGGAGTTTTCCTGAATTAGTTGTTGCAGCACCCATCGTCTGGTTAAACGATGTAAAGCATTAATGGTGAGAGAGCAGTTTTAAGAGAAAAAGAGGGTTTTTCATGTGCATAAATCAAACCTTTCCAGTATTTCTATTCTCTGAACTATACTGTAGCTAGGTAATGAGCGAGTGGTAAACAACCATCTAAAAGTTTGCCATGCTATAAACTACAACACCATCATCGCACTCCCAACACAGCTGCATCAGTCTGCTTACTCTAAGTGATCATGGCTCCTTACAGCATCATAAAAATGAAACAGAAGGAAACAGCAAATTTGTGAAAGAGTGCAAGCAGCATGTGCATGAAATTTCTAATGCACTCCTTTTTCAAAGTCTTGCATAGCACTAAAAATGAAGTAGCCAAAGTGAGACAGAAAGAAGTGATTTAATAAACAATTAATTCTGCTTAGTATTTTTTATGTCTGACAGTACTGCATGCTGCAATTCAAACTGGTTTCTGTACACCACCAGCAGTAACAAAGCCCAAAAAGCTTATGGTTTCAAGGGCTACAGGTATAAGCAAAACAAATGTTTCTAGTGATGAATTACATGTATTTGATTTCACATGTCTGAGAACCACAGATTCCTACATGTTCTGCTTTTTTATTTTACTTTGGACAAAATTTTAGTAGTATTTTTAGAGGCAACCTCAATGCTGCATCTGCAGCCCCAACACAAAAGGATTCTAAAAAACCAGATTATGGATGTGTAAATTTTCACAGAGCACCCCATGTAAATGGAATTGCTATGGTCCAGTGTGGAATGCTCTGGAAAGAGTAGCATCCTCTGGTGTGCAACATGGAGGTTATCCTGTTTTGTACTGGCCCACACTGGTTTCAAAACCAATTAATTGCTTCTTTCAAAGGTGTCAAAATTTCTTTTAACTCCAAGTTAAAATAAATCAATAAACAAAATAAAGTAATAAATTAACTTTTTTGAAAGAGAGAATTCTACTTTGCAAACTATGTGTAAAATTATATATCTACATATATATACATATATAAAAACCATGTATTAAAAAAAAAGTTAACTCATCTGCTTTATGTCTCATTTGAAGACATTCACAATATGCTTGTTCACTCATGGGTTTTATCTACATTGTTATCTTTTTCACACAGTTATCAAAAAAGAACAAAGTATTGGAAGACAATTTATAACGCAATTTTAAACTGTGTTTCTCAGCAGAAAGTTACAAGCAGTATATGAACACTTTCTTCCTATACACCATTTGTTCTAAATAAAGATGTATAGCTAAGCAAAACATGCTCTGACTCTTGTGTAACAGTATTTTATGAAATGTGGTAATTTTGTAGACTTAACTTTTAATTTTTAAAAGTATCTTTGATCCAAACATCACCTTTTGCATTTTTTTATTTCAGTCCACAACTATGCAAGAAATGGAAAATTCAAAAATAGTCTAGGCAAAAAAACTCAATGAGCATGTCACTCTTTTAACAAAAGACATGTATTATTTCATTAACATCAACATCTGAGTAAAACCATAAAGACCAATTATTTCAACTCTGTAATTATGTCCGTTTCTTGAAACAAGCATGCTTTTTAAGCCAAGGAAATCTGATCAATTACACATCCAAGAGAGAGTTACAAAATACAGACTTTACGGTCTCTGTGGCTACAGCATCAAAAAACCCATAAAATTAAATTAGAGCTACTTTCTAGACAGTGCAATCACAACCTCAGAAGATTTAAAATGTATCTCTAGAACCTGTTGAATATCATGGTATTATTTGTTTTTTATGCAAAATTTCCTGCATTAATTTTACTCCAATTAATTTGGAGTCACTTTCACTTTTGCATGTTACTATTGCTCTTACACTTCCTGGAATAACAACAAACAAACCAAGGATTATTAAGTGACAAATGCACAATAAACAGATATACTGACTGTATATGCACAAAATATATCTGAACCCCCAAAATATAAAGCAGGAGGTCATCTGAAAAAATGAATGACAGGTATTTGACATTTTCAGTGAGTGTATCTCTTATGCATAAGAAAAAACAATTTGGTTATGTTTTACTGAATTTTATTCATAGCCCCATTAAAGGTTTTTGCATTGTCTGCCTGAGATTTAATACCATGGGGTAATAGGAAACCCAAAATTAATCATTATGTTGATGCAGAGAAGTATTTTTGAGAATCTTATTTTCTAACGTGTATCAATCATGGTCAGCATATCCAAATCCAAGCCAAACATTTGTGTAATCATCCTCAAATACACTTTTCTGATGTAGGCAAGTAAGAGAAAAAAAAACAAATTATGACACTATCAAAATACTCCTAATTTACATTTGCATGGAAATTATAGTCAGAATATTTTATTATTTCTAAAATGTAAATAAATATAAAGAACCTAACATTCTGACTTATTTGATAAAAACATATTGATCATCATAATGATATGGATGGCACCAAGTTCAGAAGTATTAACATGCAAAAAAACCCCTATTTTTCTGGTGTTAGCTACCATGTAGAAAAAGGTAAACTATAACAAAGTCCAAGATTTTTTCCCATTGTAGCTACACACTTTTGCTTCAAAGCCATCAAGCAGCACAAGTCATTAGCACGAAGATGGCAAAAAGAAGTTGGACATCAAAATTAAAAATTGATGCTGCAGAAATTAATTGTTGTTGCTTTATCAATGAAACACCTTGTATCATTCCAGGCATTGCTTACTAGGTTTATCTTGAGACTTTTAAGTTCATGCATGCACTGACAAACAAGAGTTTACCAAAAACTTCCACTTCCAAAAATTCTCACGTAGTCAGTAAGTTTTACGTTCTTGATAGAGCATGAAGGCCCTAATGCAGTATCAACTTTACAGCTGCCCTAATGCTGGACATGTTAAACACAAACATTGCAAACTGCTTCCTAATGTAATATATTTAAATCTCTTCAGGGCTGTCTATAAAAGGTAGTCCTAGCTTTTTATTTCTATAATGAAAAAAAATGACATGCATACAAAGTTTTTGGGTTTTTTTGTTTTAAAGTTGAGTAATGGATCTGTGCTTCACTTAGCTCTGCTACAGGCATTTTATGGTCAGTCATGACTGAGATGGTTAGCTTTGTGAACTTGAGTAACTCTGGAGTTAAGTTTTCCAAACGTGATCTGTTATTTTCATATCCAGTAGATGTGACTGAATGATTTAGTTTAAGTTAGAAATTATAAAAATAAATTCACCAAACCAGAAAGAACAGTATGGAAATGGAAAAGAACCCAGCTTTATTTACAAAGGTTGACCTTAACCTTAACTTTCTGAAATGTAGACAAACAATACAGTAGTAAATTTGAGGGAAAGAAGAAACCTACAGTGCTCAAATAGCTACAACTGATGGAATCAGAATTTTCAGGTTGAGGATTTTAGGTGCTGCAAGACACGATAAGGAAACTCTAAGGAAATGTATCTTCCCTCCGAAGTTTACATAAAAAGCATGCAGAAGAAAAGGTACATATGATTTCAGTTCTAAGTGCAGAATATAGACAGGTAGCTCCAATGCCAAAGCACAGTATTCTGCAATGACTGGTTCAAAGAACCTGATATATTTCCAGTTGTCCCCCTGCATCTATGACTCTCCTTAACCCAAGAACAGGAAATAAAAAAACCCCAGGAAGATTGTTTCAGGAGTCAATAGAAGGCAAAGGAAACCAACCTATGAATCCATGTTTCTGGACTCTTTGGAAACTTGGTTAACGCCAGTTTTCCAAGATGCAAATCTTTAAGTGGATTTAAAGTGCCAGACAGTATTAATTCTTTCCTACAAAAGATAAAATAAATCTGTGTGAATAAAAGTAGTAACCTGAAAACAGAACACAAATCCCAATAACAAATTGCATGGCATTTCCTTTGTACCATAGCAGAACTTCACTGTCAAACTACAAGAGTTTAAAAACCCCTTAGTGCATTAATCCATTCCACTATACATACATATGTACTATACATATGTGCACAAAGAACTTTATCTTAATCTGAACACATACAACCCATTAATTGTCAACCTACCCAAAAATTACTAAGCCAACTACCTGGAGGGTTACACATATGAAAAAACATCCCTTCTTCAAATTAAGCCCTTAGATCACTGTGTACATCTGGAAATACTCTTACACATAGCACTCCTCCACACTTACTTTTAAATACTATTCAAGATACAGTGTCAAGGTTCTCTAAATTTATTTAGAAAAGGAAAATATTCTCTGTGTGTACAATGTTTTACAAACTCAACAAAAAGGCTGCAATTGCTCAGTTTACTTAAATGTAAACCAATCTTTGGTTAAAAAAAATTGAAAATTTGCCCTGACAAAACCTAATGTTCATCCAACACAGCCCTTACTAGAGTACCTCCCACAGACAGAGCAAAATGAAAATCTATACTTGGCCTTTTCACCTTCTTTGCACAGAACTCCTTACCCCTCACCCTCTTCTTTATAGCGTTATAACTCTTACTGCCTGTCCTGAGCACGTTTGTAGACATCCCCCATCACCGGTTACTCCAAGGGCATTAGTCTTCATACCCTACTCTCTAATCTAGTAGGTAGCAGCTTTGAAGTAAAGATACAGTAAGTTCCAAAGTTACAAGCTGCAGAAAGAAAACACACATTTCCCAGAACCTGCAGAAGTCACAACTAAAAACTGAGAGTGCAAGAAGCAGAAGCAATTTTGGCATGGGTTTGGGTTTTGGTTTTTCCAATAATTTCTGATTCATCATAATGATAGGCATGACACTAGTAAGCGAGTAGCAATGATCGACTCTCTGACCAAAAGACCCCAGTGGGAGGGGAGGAAATAAATTCTGGAAAGATCTGCTATCAAATAAGAAGGCAAAACTCCTCTGCAGTCTGACGCAGAAAACACAATGTTGCCCTAAAGTTATGGGCGAGTCTCATAAACAAATTGACATATTTCCTTTCTGTGAGTACATATTTTCTGTCTGAGTTGGTAATTTTTAGTAGGAAACTGACTCCATCTGTTACTTTGGCTTTGTGTTGCTGTAATTGAAACTTATAACCACAGTCAGAAGCTAATGGCTGCAACACTAACAGTGAGCAAATATTATTCAAAATTGAAGCAGAGTGGGGAATGTATAAACCCTTATGGAAGTTTTGCTTCTGATAGCTACTGGGGCACCTGTTTTTATCTCAACCAAGTTCCAGCATGCTTCAGATTGGATGCTTTTAGATGGTTTTTAACAGGCAGTTCAGATATACTGATCAAAAGTGGCAGACTGACCAGACCATTCTGTTCTAATGCACTCAAATTTTGAAAGCAGACAAAATAAACATTCAGGGTCAGCACTAGAGCAGGTAGAACAATTGCCTCATTACTGCAATGCAAAAGGTGACATTTTGGTAAAAATTACTTACCATACACACACAATGAAAACACAGCTTAGATCAGTCTGATACTTACAACAAATGCATGTACACATTTAACAAAGATTTAGATTACCAGGTCACCTACCTCCCAAAACCTAAACTTTCAGTGAAGAAAGCGTTTCTATATTAAAACATTCACTCTAAGTAAACAGCCTCACACTTATACACTCTTAAACTTCCTCTTTTGCAAAGTTGAGGAACAGGTCAGACAAGATCCACCTTCACTGCTGTAGCAGAAAAGCTGTTTTTAGCTGCTATGATTTTCAAATGAGAGATTCTCCCATTCACAAAGCACCGCAAGCACTAGTGTGACTGAAGTACCATACACTCCCACATAAACCACTTCTAAGCTCTTGCAGCTAACATCCAACTTGGGATATATAATTTCTAGCTTACCAATTACTTGCCATGTGGGTCACAGATAATGTTTCAGTCTTAAGGATTATAGCTTCAATAAAAGATAATCTGGAATAATTTTTAATTGCCTTATGCTGACACCTTTGAAGACATTTGAAAGCAAAATGTGACTTTTCAGATAATCTTGTTACCTAATGTCTTTTCATCAATTGTACATGCCAGGAAGTATAACAGGAAGAACAAAGGCATTTATGAAAATTCCTTTACAATCACTTCCATGAAAATTTTGGTCATTTTAACTTGCAAGACTTTTCAACTTCTAAAAACACAAGCTAACTGAATTTAGGATTAACAACTGGAGATATCTCTTATGCCACTCAGTATAACAGGGGTTTCTCTCGCAGTTCCTAGGAAGTGATACATCTACTCTTTAGCAAGACGTTCTCTGCCATACAATTACCTCTTGCTCAGGGTCTCAGGGTTTAGGTTATAGTCCCTGCTCTTCTGTAACTTTTGAGTCACTTCTAATTTAAATAAATAAATAAACAACAAACATATGTAGTAGGTACATTGCAGCTGTTCAGAATGCTACAAAGCCAAGGCAGACCATCTAGTCCTAGTTGACCTAGATAACATGTCTAAAGTTCTGTGTTCTCCTGTGCTTCATTAATCAGATACGACTTTCTGTGATTGTCACCTGAGCTGAAATGCCCACTTGTCTTCCACAACACCATTCAAGTCTTCTGACTTGGCTCTGCCAAGTCCTGTGTCCTTTCCTAGGAAGGGATTTCCTTTTCTCTCCCTGTATCTTCAAGTTCAGTGCTACTGAGTCAACCACTATCTCTGAAACTTTCAGTAGAATTCAACATATGAAAAAGGGATTATCCCAGCCGACAATGAAAAAGTCAATAAATTACAAAAAACACACTGTGTGCAGGGCTGCTATTCAGTAAACAACTAGAACACTTTTTATTTTGAGCAACAAAAAACCAATCGTCCCACAACAGATCCATCATGTTCTACAAGAAGAGTGCAAGTCTCATACAATTAGTTCTCAGCTCGGACTACCTCAGGATAAGGATTTATCACCAGCATCTGTACAGAACACAGTCAGTCTTCTACTCTGTGACATTATGCCACACGTTTGACTAGCTTGAGCTGTAATTTCAAAAAGAAGCTGAAATACATATCGACATATACATAACTAAAGTACCTCCCCTTCAAAAGAGCAAACTCCCAGCAGAAGCCTAGAACAATGAAGGTCAGATTTAGGAAAACAGTTCCTTTGCTAGAATGGGCTCGCTGGTAACCTCCACAGATACTGACTGGCTTGTGTAACAAGATCTCTCTGGATGCTAAATGGAGCTTCAAAGACAGACTGACTGACTGGTAGATCACTAGTCAACAATTTGGGGTGTAAGGCCCACTTCTGTAATAATTTGTATGTTTTGGTAAATCATAAACATCATAAAAGAGAAAACAATCCTCATCCATATTCCTTAGCATTTTTAATTCCACTTACAACTTTGAACTACTCTTCTCATGCACATAAAAGCTAACTCTTTCAGCTGTCAGGCACAAAAAAGCCTGACTGATAAGGATGAATGCATGTGCAGTAAAAAAAATTCCACAAAACATAAACAAAAAATCAATTATAAGTACCATAAAATGAGATTAGTGTAGCAGCTCTAGTACTTATACAAGATCCTAATTCCATTTTAACACTTCAAAGCTACTCAAGTTATACATTTTATATGACACTAAACCCTTTGCTATCACATTCATCCCCCTTTTTCAGACCTGAGAGATAGAAAGATACAGAACACATCAGAATCCTTCAGAACTATATCAGCAGTGAAAGAAGAAAAAAGAAAGCTGATTTTGCTCTAGGGCTGACAACTAGACGCAGCCATCATCTTTCTAGGTCATTTTGTTAATGACCTAGAACACCGGCAAAAGTGCACCGTAGCTACAGAAGTCCTGTTTTCCATTAATGTACTCCTAAAGACTATCATAGTTTTGTCAGCCTTCCAGCCCTCCTGAAACTGTAGCTTTTATAGACTGTCTCCAGTCTTACCTTGGTAGCAGAAAGAGAATATTCCTGCAACTCTGAACTTTACAAAAGTAAACAGAGGTGTTTCTGCACCTCCTGAAGAGCAAGGAGGTAAATTCCTGCTCCTCCTCCATTATGACTCCTGGACAAGTTCTGAAGGTTGACCAATGATGAAACTATGCTAAACCCAAAAGGTACAAGTAGAGGGGAGAGGGGAAATGTGTTTGAAATAAAGGGTAGACACCTTCTCCTCCTCTCTTGCAGTGTATCTACTAAGCTTTGATAGCCTGCACTGGTAGTGGCAGCAAACTGAGCTGGAATCTCAAAAGAACTCAAAGAGAGGTAAAAATGAGAACAGTGAATACACACAGCAGACATCAGCTGAGCACTACTCTCATTAACTGCAGGAGGAAAGAGGAATGGTAGTTCCGTGGGTCTTATACACCCTGAAAATGTGGTGCAAACATGCCTTCATATGCAGCCCTGTAATCACCAGCCCTCAATAAAAACAAACAAACAAACAAACAAAAACAACCAAAACCCCAAACAAACAAAAAACTCCCAAACAAACAAACCAACAAAACAAAAAGCTAGTCTCAAACTATCTGCAACATATAGGAAAGTAGAGATTTTTAACATTCCTTCAGCACTTCTTAGTTGACGAGTTCTTGCTGCATCACTAACAAACACTTGAAACAAAGCTTTCAGCTGACTCATTCAAGGCCAAGGTCTTTTGATGGCATTTTCTGAGTGCAACGTACCTCACATTCCAAGCAGTGGTGAAGTCTGGGTTCAGCAGTAGCAGGGTACACGTGATATCTATCAGCTCTAAAATGATGGAATAAGAGACATTAAGATTAGTAATGATTTGCACACAGCACTGATCTCTCTGCAGTTCCTTACTCCCTATCATTCCTCAAAGTCTCTTTGCTACAGACTGCTGTACCTCTGTAAAATATTGCTCTTATTCCAGAAACAAGAGAGCATTAATTAATTGTTAATTTAAGAGGGAGCAAGACCTGCCATATCCTCCCTTTTAATTTTTTAAATAATGAACTGAGTATGCCCTGAGCAAGGAGAAATCATAATATAAAATCCTTGAGAATTCAGTGATTTTAACCACACACACTATATAAGAGTAGCAGAGAATTCTTCAAAGAAAATCCAAAGAGTTTTAAATACTACAGAGAAGTAAAAATATATCCTACTATTTTAGAACAAGTCTGAGCTGCAGATGGCTGCCATATATCATACTGTTTCAAAAAATACACACACTATAAAAAAACCTGTAGCTAAAAAATGAAACACCACAGCTACAAATGGGGATTACAAAAAACTACATATCAAACCATATAGAAAACACTTTAAATACATTGTGAAGCGCCTCAGACTGAAGTTTTAAGACTAATTCAATAAAAAATCCAAAGTAAAAACCAAAACATTTGCTTGCATCCCTGCATTTAAGCACTGTATACTCTAGATTTATGTATTACATTTATTTTTTAGTATGTCATAAAAACTGAATGTGACTATACAACCTTTTACTGTAAATTAAATTTGGCTACATTCTCTCCTAATCACCCTGAATTTAACATACTAATTAGATCGTACCTCAGGTGATTTCCAGCAAATAAGAGGTACTTCATTTCTTGAAGGAAAAAGAAAAGAATGGTATCTCATGGAAAGAGATCTCTGGTTAATGCAGTCAATATGACTGCAAAATGAACTGTTAAGAAATTCCACAGTAATGATACATAAATTAATTCAAAGCGCAAAGGGACTTGGCTTCATGTATCTTT
Organism: Pyrgilauda ruficollis; assembly: GCF_017590135.1. Taxonomy (NCBI): domain Eukaryota; kingdom Metazoa; phylum Chordata; class Aves; order Passeriformes; family Passeridae; genus Pyrgilauda; species Pyrgilauda ruficollis. The sequence continues at coordinate 167,199 of NW_024511210.1, forward strand.
GAAACAAGAGTCAATACTTAAGTAGGTCTAAAAGTGAAAACCTTCATATATTACCCTGTGTCTGATTGATCATTTATATCCAACGAAGAAACTTTGTGTTTTCCATTATGGTCTTCCTTATGAGGAACATGCTAAGCCACCATATAATGCAAGAGATGATGGGGGGCATGGTGGGGAATTCTTTACTGACCTTGCACTAAGCTGTAATGTTTTGAAAAGTGTCTCAAGGAATGAACTTAACTTTCTATTTTCACAAGATGAACGTCTCTTTGCTGCCGAGGAATATTTTTCATACGCACAAAGCTTCTTCCTAATTTGCTGCCTGAATGTACAAATATTATTTCTTTGTTTACCCAATTCCTGAACCAGCAAAGTATTTCAACATACATTTTAATTTTATGCAGCTGACTATCCCAATTCGAATAACCAGGATTACTCACATACACAAAATCATACATACATAAAATTAAACATCTGCTAAGTGTTTTGTGGCTACTGTTTCAATTTTACATTCAGAAATCAGGTTTTTTATAAGGAGGTATAGTTAAAATTGTGAGCTGTGATTGTCTTATGTACATTTTCCATTTTACCTACAACAATGGTTTTAGCAACTATTAGGTACTACCACTGCACATGTTATATGCACATCAAACAGAAGTTTATTACAGCCTATTTCAGTTTTTTCAATACTTCTCAGAAAGGCCTTTCAAAGTCTACTTAGAACAACACTGCTTGTTTAGTCATGATTTCTAGTTAATATGACCATTCTGGTAATCTCGAAGGTCTGTTAACAGCACCCAGTCAAGTCCGACTTATACAGAACTTGTTCGCATTCTGCCCATTTTCCCATCAGAGAGGTTCACTTCATCCTGAATATTATCAAAGGAAAGATGCAGATAAAAGGAAAATCTCCAAGTGGAACCCAGTTCTTTCATGTCAATATTCTTTGATGCAATTAACAGATTTATCAAGTGTGGATTCTGAGCCAGAGATGCAAAATGACACAATTCAGTAACCTCTAAGCCACTTTTCAATAGAAAAATGGCACGATTTCTTAACCTCTGAGCCACTATTTATTAGGAAGTCTTATGACAGATCTGGCGTACAATGATAGTACTTCCCAACTATCCACCCTGTGTCGTAACAAAACCCAACATCTTTTATTTACAATTTAAAATTACTTTCTACTAGATACGTTTCAGGCAAACTGTTGCATTATAGGTGCTCACACTGAACACATCCTTTTGCATATTAAAATCTCCCTAACTGCAAAAGGACAAATAAAACAATATGATTTTAGCACACCTTTAAATATGGCTGTATCCAGTTTTTTAGATATTCTGTGAGTAGTTTGTAACAATTTCAGAAAACCATCTTGACATAACATAAATAATATGCATGCATAAATTTAAAAAATAGTGGAGAAAGGATAAAAACATGGTAAAATTTAGATTTCTAAACTCAAACAATAGCAGGGGGAGCAGTCGTGATTCTGGATTCCAAGTATCCCAAAGAAACTATAACTAAACATCTGTGTCACTAACCTATCAATGAATGACTATAAAGCACCTCTTTCTCCCAGGATCCTGTCAGAAAAAAATACCAGACACCACATCTGAAAGCAGACACTTGAATCAGCACCCTGTTGTTCTCCTCTGTTCTATTTTAACTGGCTTACAGTGACTCAAAACAGAAGAGGTGAGTAGAGACTACACCTGCAATCACTGATTATAACAAGCTTCAACAGAACATACAATTGAGTTCTGAAGAAGTAATAAAACAAATCTATTTCTTTACTAGATGCAAAATAAAACAATTAACCTGATTCCAGGCATGCACTTTCATCTACAAGAGCAATCTGGAGCGAAATCCTTGAGAATACTTAAGAGAAAACCATAACATCTCTTGACAGAATATACATACTTATGACACCTCAGAGACGAGTCTCTAAGCCCACCTGGGAAAGACTTCTGCCTTAATTCTCTCCACCACTGCAGTTCAGTTTCTGCTCAAACCTTCTGAGGTGAATGTGAAATTCAGTTATGGTAAAACATACTAAATTCCCCTACAAATTGGGTTTTAACATGAAAGATCTGACTGTGTTCTACAGTGGTTACAGAAAACCTCAGCAGACATGAAAATGCTGTAGGACCTCTTCTCATACATTTGAAACTGGCTTTTGTAAATGAAGAAACAAAACAGAATCGAGTTTCATTTTCAAAACAAATTGCAGGCACTAGTTTAAAATACATGCTACTGCAGTATTCACTGACAGAGTTTTCTGAGCTGCATTTTGAGAGGAAGGGTTGTGCAAGGTTTTACCTATGAGAGAAGCAGAAGCCTGCAGACACCATCCCTGTGGCACAGGTGTGACAGCATCACAGCAAAGCACCTGCACTGGTGTGACTGGAGCAGGGTGCTAGCACACAGGTAATCGCTACCAGCTGTCTTCAGACACCCAAAAACATGACACAGATCTCAATGTTTGTAGTTTGGCTTGAAACAAGAAGTTTTTCTCTGTGTGGAAATGTCAATGTTTAGACATTACAATAACAGTTGAGACCAAAATGAAGTCTCCCTGCTAAAGATCAGTAGCGAAATAACAATATACATCACAAACTCCTACATATGACCTCCAAAAGCATATGAGAACCGCAATGAGAACCACTCATGTTGCAAAGATTGCCTGTGCTAGTAGGTTCAACTTTTAAAATGTTAAAGTTTATATTTAGTTATGTGTCAGCCAACATTAATTATATTCCGTGTATTAAAGCTCAGTTTATTGAATTTTGTAATCATCTGCATTACAAATTTCAAATTTGGAATGTCACAATCACCAGCCTCTAAGAGAACTGAATAAATCAGCAGCTGCTTGGTGGCAGTGATCAAAACCATCCTGGTCTTAACAGATCCAACCATAAACCACAAAGACCAAGAGGAAATGGAAGTTCCTTATGTTAGCAATACACATCCCCCAGGAAGAGTCTTTTAAAGATATCTGTAATGAGAAAAAACATTCAAGAAAATAAATGATGTAAAAATAAAAAAATAAAGGGCAATGTAAAATTTATAAAGTCCACATAATGACATGACATCAACCCTCTAGAAGGAGTATGGGAAACACAATGACACAAACGCACACAATCTGTCAGACAAAAATAAAATACAATTAATGAGTCAGTCATTAATACCCAGCAATGCATGAAAACACTTCAACTTCTTTAAGCTACTTTTTTGAAGGGTAATTAATTCTAAGGATCAAGCCAGTGCACTGTTACTCTAACATGACTCAAGGTGTACAGCTAGCACTGGAAGACTCTCTGTTGCCAGGAGAATGGGTTCCTCCTTGTCATGATCTGCCTTGTCTGCCATTTCATGCTACTCTTTCCAACCTGCTTGCATTATACATCTATATGTTTGTAATAAGAAATCAAAGCATGTTTAGCAAATCTAGACCCCACCATCAGGCAGACAAAAGCAGGCAATACTCTCTCCCTGAAGAATGCTACCACTCCAAGATCCACTAAAGACCTCGATCTTCTTTCTCCATATCATCTCCAAAGCCAAAAGAAGCTCAAGTGCACATTTACAGACCTGACCAACACCACCTGACTCTGCCACACACTGCACTTTAATGAACATCAGTGCACAGCTGGCTTCACCCACGAAGTGAAACAGAATACAGCAATAAAACACTGAAGAAAAGTAGATATCAAAGGAGAAATGCTACTGGCCACACATCTCCTGATCTACACAGACCTACTCCAAAAACTTACCTAGCAGTAACACCAAGAAGTACACCGTGTTAGTTATGACTAGATGCTAGAGTATGCACCAGATGTGTGCTATCATCCTGCTACTTAAAAATAACTCTTTAACTCTCTATTTCATAAAGCAGCCAGGGAGATTGGCTTTGCTATAGCTGCAATCAACACAACTGAAAAAATGGTGTCTGTTTGGTATGCTTCAAAAGGGGAAGACAATCCCACATGTTGAAGCAAAATGGGCACAGTCAGTGCTTTATGGACAGGCTAGTTACAAGTAAACAGAAAAAAATGAAAATATAACAGTTCACAACTGAAACACAGTTGAATGTGAGATACTACAGATCTGAACTCTGTGAGTGGTCACAGAGTGCTCTTCAATAGAACAGAAATCCCTCCTTCTGAGGGATATGGAAAATACTATAGCAGGTAAAAGATACTAGAGAGAAGTCTCTAAAAGAAAAAAAAAAAAATCACCAGAAATAAGACACTGAGAAGCCCAGTATAAGAACATTCTTTATTCCAACTCCTACTTAGAAGGTACTGCAACAATAAACAAAAAACTTGTTTCATAAACTAGTTATTCTTTTTCATTCTTACTCTAATCAGGACACTGCATAAGCCATCAAGTACCTCCTATGTCACACCTGTTCATAAATTCTTCTTTTTTAATTTTTTTAAAGAACATATACAAAAGAATTTTTCATGCAAGTTAAACTAAAAACCAAAACAAAACAAAGAGATGAGAAAGGAAATAAAACTTCACAATTACCAAGCTGTAGAGACTAATGATTTCTGGTACCTCTGCATTTGAAACACACTGCACTCATTTCTTACAGTACATATATATGTCACTTCATTTTCCTTTTGACTCAGGAAAACAGGAGAAAATTACTTTTGTATCAACTAACATCACTTCCTCAAATATGTCACTGAAGCTGTCTGTCTCTGACCTTTCCAGTTTGGGCAAGAGAGAAAGAAATTTTATTTTCAAATTACTTGTCTATGTTAAGATGCACAGTCCAAAGCTTGCTCTCCTCAGTAACCACCATTTTTTCCACAACAGGCTGAACTGGCATTAGGAAGGGTAAATGACCCAGGCAAGGGCATTGAGTGCACCCTCAGTCAGTTTGGGGATTACACCACTGTGGGTGGGAGTGATCTATGGAGGGTAGAAAGGCTCTGCAGAGGGATCTGGACAAGCTGGATCAATGAGCCAAGGCCACTTGTATGAGGTTCTGACTGGTCCTGCCCCTGGGTCACAACAATGTCATGCAACACCACAGGCTCACGGGAAAGATGCTTGGTGGAAAAGGACCCAGGGCTGCTGGCCAGAACCAGCTGAACATGAGCCAGCAATGTCCTCAGGTAGCCAAGAAGGCCAAGGGCATCCTGGCTTGGATCATAACAGTGTGGCCAGCAGGATCACATCAGTGACCATCTCCATGTACTCACTGAGACATCAAGGTGCTGGAGTGAGTCCAGAGAAGGGCAACTGGAGCACAAGTCCTCTAAAGAGGAGCTGAGGGTGCTGGAGGTGTTTAGCCTGGAGAAAAAGGGGCTTCGGAGAACATTACTGTTCTCTAAAACTATGTAAAAGGAGATTGTAGCCACATGAGTATCAGCCTCTCTTCACAGGTAACAAACAACAGGATGAGAGAAAATGGTCTCAGACTGCACCACAAGAGGTCTAGGTTGGATAGGAGGAAAAGTTTCCTCACTGAAGGCGTTGTCAAAATTGAAACAGGCTGTCCAGGAAGTGGTAGAGTCACCATCCCTAGAGGTATTTTTGGAAGACATGTAAACACAGCACTTAGGAACACGGTTTAATGCTGGACTTGGCGGTGTCAGGTTTATGGCTGGATTCAGATATTAAAGCTCTTTTCCAAACTAAATAATTTTCCGATAAATAAAAAATGTGCACTGAAGATCACATATATACTCTTCTCCAACTCAGAACTTACCATCCTTGTTCAGCCACTGTTTTCTCTGTCTGTAGAGGAGAAGTTTATTGTGGACATATGGCAAAAGAAACTTCACACACCAGCTCTCCACACCAAGCTTGTTTTCTACCAGGACAATAGGGCTCCGGTTATATCTGGCTTCAGGGCAGGGTATTAATCCAATTTCATCTCTTAAAAAACAGAGAGAAATATAATTAAGCTTATTTCCAGTAGGTGACAATTATTTTTCTCAATACAGAAATGCAATGGTTGGCAAGGCTTCCCAACCAAACATTCTATCATCTTTTTTCCTCATCTTTGCTGAAATCTGTAATCTGAATAGTTTTATTTGATTTTCGCAAAGATCCTAAATGTTGAAGGCCTCATTTTTTCTGTTTTAGACTATCATGTAAGCAGTTTAACTCTGCTGAATGAAGACAAGCACCCCTGGTTTTGTAATAAATATGTGACAGAGATGTAACTGCTGCTTCAGAGCAGAACATGCTAACTAGTACAGGCACCTGACAGACCAAAAGCTACCCAGGTGTGCCCTGCAGCAGTGCGACCCGGTGCTCTGACACTAAGGATCACACAGAAGAATATGCTCACTTCCACATGTCCCATTTTTCATTGTCCTGTGCAAGGCAGTATCATCAACAGGAGGAAGATTTGATACACAGAGGCCAGTCTGATTAGATGACAACTCTGTACAAGAAAAGTAAGCCTTTAAAACAACAGTGACAAACACGAGCATTTGTACCAGCAAACAAAGCAGAAGAGACTCAACTGTTCAGTTTCAATGGGCCATACCATATTTTGCTTTTTGTCAGGTTTTTCTACCATGCTGAATAGCAGCTTTGGCAACTTCCTAGAAATAAACACAGCCCATCAAGGATTCACACTTGTTTAGACATAAAGCAACATTATTTTATTTTGATTATACATCATTTCTCCACCAACTCACTTTCAATAGAAAAAATTGTTGCTAAAGAGGGAAATCCTCAGATCTCACACAGGATAAAAACGATTTCTTGTGATCTCAGAAAACAAATTCTCCATCTTAAGTCTTCTTAATACAAGATTTACAGATACACAGCGAGTGTCAGCTCCTAAACCTCAACTCAATTATCTTAAATAAAATTTATTACCGGGTGCTCTGATGGTGGTGATTCAGTTCTGTGTCCTCATTGGACTATTATTGAGGTAATCAAGTGACACAGCATGCTTGTTTAAGAATGTATTTGCTTATTCAGAAAACAGATTTGATCTTCCATACATCACAACATATATCACAAGCCACAAAAAACACAGGAAAGGTGAACTCAAGGTAAAACACTTGCAAATCATGTGGCTCTGTCTCCAAACACACACTCAGGTCCCTTTTGCTTCCCCAGTCAGCTGAGCAGAGAGGGAAGAAAAAAGCATTCTTCTACCCCACTAAAAGCAAGAAATGGGTATCAAACCAAGATCCTTATCTGTACTGCTCTATTTAACACAAGCTAAGCTCTTCAAGAAGCAAGATTAAACCTAAAATGACATTCCAGTCTGCTTCTTTCAACACAGTATCTTAATAGCCTGAAGTTGGTACATTTCCCTGGATCTTTCTTTTATGAATGCTAAACCCAGTCCTTGGCAAAACATTGCCTGGGTTTGCATACAGGGACACGAAAGTCTCCAAAAGCAATGAAGATGCAGTCAGGCACTGCTTGGCTAATTAACTCTGTGAATTACCATAAGAACTTATCAGCTGTAACTCACAAACAATATGCCAAAGGTAAACAGCAGGGACAGAAAAAAAAACACCACAAAACAAACATCCACACCTTGACTTATTACCAAATGCAAGAAGTCTGACTTGGGTGAGCTAAGTTTCACAATACTGCCTTGAACATGCCAAAATGACAGACAGGTACAGTTTGCACAAAGCTGACAAATGGGTAGGTGTACAAGCAGCCTTTGACAAGGGTCAATAAAAGCTGGAAAAAAGGTGAGTATGGGACAAAAGTATGTTAAATGAACAGGAACATCATGCATGTAGCAGATTCCTTATTTTCAGTGAAGCTAGGCAGTTCCCATGTAAAATAATTCAAACCTGGATCTGTAACACGTTGAATTTTGGATACCACCTGTCAGGAACTGCAGCTGGCCAGCAGCAGAAGACAAGATGCAGACACACAAAAAGACCTGGCCAGCAAAGCTACAGCCTGGTGCTCCTGAGGCAGAGGCAGCACAGCAAAGGGCCCACAGCCTACACTAGCCTGAAGAGTCCCATTTCAAGTAGTTTCAACCACTTCTGAAATCTAGCAGACAAGACTGTCACTTTTTCTGCTTCAAGGGATAAAGTAGCAGCAGCTTGTGCTTCTTCACTTGAAGCATGTCTCAGTGCATCAGTCTCAGCACACACAACTCTTGCAACCTACTTTCATCTTTTCATCTATGAAAGGAAATTGCAATAGCAGCAAATTCTTCAAAAACATCATCTCCAAGTTTGCTACCAATAAAGCATCCTGGCAGAAGAGGGGGAACTATGAAAAAAATCAGAACATTCATTCATAAATACTGGCCGTTTACAGCACATTATGCTTCACAACCTAAAAATGAAGCTTCAAGGCAAAACGCAGCCTTTTTTTAAACAGCATCCATATGCTGCATTTTAAAACCTGACCGCCCACCCAAATTGCTTACTACATTTAGAGAAACATGAGGGTATTTGCTATAATCTTCTCTTGTCAAGCAAAGGGATAAATTAGGTGACATAAAATTTTCCTATGCAATTGTTTAGCTTATCACTTTCTGGAACAGATTAATAGGCCACTACCTCAGAGACTGCAGAGTTTCCAGCTGACACAAATACACCTCACTTAAATTAGGAAGTTGTTATTACTTATATGCTACCTTATTTGCTGTAACCAACATGGAACTTGCATATAGGTTGAAAGATACTTCCCTAGTTTGTGTCTTAAAGGCTGGGGAAATACATTCTGGGAAAGAGAAGCATGGGAGGCACTTAAAACAGGGTCTCAAGGCTGGTCAACAACACTGAAAAATAAAACAGACCATCTGCCCTCCAGATTGCTGGATAAGTCTGATTCTCACAAGATAACAATTACTGCGGTTTGCATTTTCATAGTCAATCTGTCTTCCTCAAAACCACACACAATGAAAAGCACTTCTACCAACAGATATGGATTTGAAGGTGGCATTCACCACACTGCTCTGTGTTGTGCAAAGGTGCAATTCAGGAGGCTTCAATCCTAAGCTTTGCTCCCACCAGCGCCAGAGCTCCGTTCCAGGCCCACTCGCGGGCAGGTTCAGCCCCATGCCGACTGCGCGATGAGTTTAACGCTGCCAAACATCGAGTTCAGAGAGAGGTCATTAGAACTTTTCTTTGAAAATATATCTATCGCTTCCAGACCGCGGAGCCCTCGCTGGTTTCCAGGACGCGGTGCGTTTTACCGGCGGGGCGCTTGCGGCCGCCGGGCTGCGGACGGGGCCGCACGGGTCTCCACGGCTCGGGCTCCCGGAGCGAGCCAGGAGAAGCCGGGGCGGCTCGAGAGCACCGAGGACAGGGACACGGCGTCCTGCCCCACGCAGGAACAGGTGCCACCGCAGCCGCCCGGAGCCGCCCCTCCCGCTCGGAGGAGACCCGGCTGGTCCCCGCGGCCGCTCACGGCGTGACCTTGGGCCCGGCCCCGGCCCCGGCCGGCCCCGCCGGGACCCGCA